>NC_064641.1:973990855-974293886 GCF_023864345.2 Schistocerca serialis cubense | reverse complement strand
TGTGACACTAGTTATAGATTCCGATGCTTCACTTTAGTTTTACTGTATCCCTCTGACCTTCTTATTGACGATGAAACACAGAAATTGAATCGGAATGAAACACAAAAGGCACAATGTTGACTTAAGTACAAGAAAACAAACTCTTCTTACTGTCGATGTTTTGTAGCATTCATGTGACACTAGTTATAGATTCCGATGCTTCACTGCAGGTTTACTGTATCCCTCTGACCTTCTTATTGACGATGAAACACAGAAATTGCATCGGAATTAAATACAAAAGGCACAATACCGACTTAAGTACAAGAAAACTGACTCTTCTTACAGTCTTCGTTTTGAACCATTCCTGTGATACTAGTTACAGATTCCGATGCTTCACTTCAGGTTTACTGTATCCCTCTGACCTTCGTGTTGCCGATGAAACACAGAAATGGCATCGGAATTAAATACAAAAGGCACAATGCCGACTTAAGTACAAGAAAACTGACTCTTCTTACTGTCTATGATTTGAACCATTCCTGTGACACTAGTTATAGATTCCGATGCTTCACTTCAGGTTCACTGTATCCCTGTGACCCTCTTATTGACGATGAAACACTGAAATTCCATCGGAATTAAATACAAAAGGCACAATGGCGACTTAAGTACAATAAAATTGACTTATCTTACTGTCTACGTTTTGAACCATTCCTGTGACACTAGTTATAGATTCCGATGCTTCACTTCAGGTTTACTGTATACCTCTGACCTTCTTATTGACGATGAAACATAGAATTTGCATCAGAATTAAATACAAAAGGCACAATACCGACTTAAGTACACGAAAACTGACTCTTCTTACTGTCTATGTTTTGATCCATTCCTGTGACACTAGTTATAGATTCCGATGCTTCACTTCAGGTTTATTGTATCCCTCTGAATTCTTATTGACGATGAAACACAGGTATTGCATCGGGATTAAATACAAAAGGCACAATGCCGACTTAAGTAATAGAAAACTGACTCTTCTTACTGTCTATGTTTTGAACATTCCTGTGACACTAGGTATAGATTCCGATGCTTCACTTCTGGTTACTGTATCCCTCTAACCTTCTTATTGACAATGAAACACAGAAATTTCATCGGAATTAAATACAACTGGCACAATGCCGACCTAAGTACAAGAAACCTGACTCTTCTTACTGTCTATTTTTTGAACAATTCCTGTGACACTAGTTATAGATTCCGATGCTTCACTTCAGGTTTACTGTATCCCTCTGACCTTCTTATTGACGATGAAACACAGAAATTGCATCGGAATTAAATACAAAAGGCACAATGCCGACTCAAGTACAAGAAGACTGGCACTTCTTACTGTCTACGTTTTCAACTTTCCTGTGAGACCGGTTTTAGATTCCGATGCTTCACTTCAGGTTTACTGAATCCCTCGGACCTTCTTATTGACGATGAAACACAGAAATTGCATCTTAATTAAATACAGAAGGCACAATGCTGATTAAAATACAAGAAAACTGACTCTTCTTACCGTCTATGTTTTGAACCATTCATGTGACACTAGTTATAGATTCCGATGCTTCACTTTAGGTTTACTGTATCCCTCTGACCTTCTTACTGACGATGAAACACAGAATTTGCATCGGAATTAAATAGGAAAGGCACAATGCCGACTTATGTACAAGAAAACTGACTCCTCTTACTGTCTATGTCTTGAACCATTCCTGTGACACTAGTTATAGATTCCGATGCTTCACTTTATGTTTACTGTATCCCCCTGACCTTCTTATTGTCGACGATACACAGAAATTGCATCGGAATTAAATACAAAAGGCACAATGCCGACTTAAGTACAAGAAAACAGACACTTCTTACTGTCCATGTTTTGAACCATACCTGTGACACTAGATATAGATTCCGATGCATCACTTCAGGTTTACTGTATACCTCTGAACTTATTATTGACGTTGTAACACAGAAATTGCATCGGAATGAAATACAAAAGGCACAGGGCTGACTTAAGTACAAGAAAACAAACTCTTCTTACTGTCTATGTTTTGAACCATTCATGTGACACTAGTTATAGATTCTGATGCTTCACTTCAGGTTTACTGTATCCCTCTGACCTTCTTATTGACGATGAATCACAGAAATGGCATCGGAATTAAATACAACAGGCACAATGCCGACTTAAGTACAGGAAAACTGACTCTTCTTTCTGTCTTCGTTTGAACCATTCCTGTGACACTAGTTATAGATTCCGATGCTTCAATTCAGGTTTACTGTATCCCTCTGACCTTCGTATTGACGATGAAACACAGAAATGGCATCGGAATTAAATACAAAAGGCACAATGCCGACTTAAGTACAAGAAAACTGACTCTTTTTACTGTCTATGATTTGAACCATTCCTGTGACACTAGTTATAGAATCCGATGCTTCACTTCAGGTTCACTGTTTCCCTGTGACCTTCTTATTGACGATGAAACACTGAAATTCCATCGGAATTAAATACAAAAGGCACAATGGCGACTTAAGTACAATAAAACTGACTCCTCTTACTGTCTATGTTTTGAACCATTCCTGTGACACTAGTTATAGATTCCGATGCTTCACTTCAGGTTTACTGTATACCTCTGACCTTCTTACTGGCGATGAAACACAGAAATGGCATCGGAATTAAATACAAAAGGCACAATGCCGACTTAAGTACAAGAAAACTGTTTCTTCTTTCTGTCTTCGTTTGAACCATTCCTGTGACTCTAGTTATAGATTCCGATGCTTCAATTCAGGTTTACTGTATCCCTCTGACCTTCGTATTGACGATGAAACACAGAAATGGCATCGGAATTAAATACATAAGGCACAATGCCGACTTAAGTACAAGAAAACTGACTCTTTTTACTGTCTATGATTTGAACCATTCCTGTGACACTAGTTATAGAATCCGATGCTCCACTTCAGGTTCACTGTATCCCTGTGACCTTCTTATTGACGATGAAACACTGAAATTCCATCGGAATTAAATACAAAAGGCACAATGGCGACTTAAGTACAATAAAACTGACTCTTCTTACTGTCTATGATTTGAACCATTCCTGTGTCACTAGTTATAGATTCCGATGCTTCACTTCAGGTTTACTGTATACCTCTGACCTTCATATTGGCGATGAAACACAGAATATGCATCGGAATTAAATACAAAAGGCACAATGCCGACTTAAGTACAAGAAAACTGACTCTTCTTACTGTCTATGTTTTGACCCATTCCTGTGACACTCGTTATTGATTCCGATGCTTCACTTCAGGATTACTGTAACCCTCGGACCTACTTATTGACGATGAAACACAGAAATTGCATCTTAATTAAATACAGAAGGCACAATGCTGATTAAAATACAAGAAAACTGACTCTTCTTACCGTCTATGTTTTGAACCATTCATGTGACACTAGTTATTGATTCCGATGCTTCACTTTAGGTTTACTGTATCCCTCTGACCTTCTTACTGACGATGAAACACAGAAATTGCTTCGGAATTAAATACAAAAGGCACAATGCCGACTTAAGTACAAGAAAACTGACTCTTCTTACTGTCTATGTTTTGAACCATTCCTGTGACACTAGTTATAGATTCCGATGCTTCACTTCAGGTTTACTGTATCCCTCTGAATTCTTATTGACGATGAAACACAGGTATTGCATCGGAATTAAATACAAAAGGCACAATGCCGACTTAAGTAAAAGAAAACTGACTCTTCTTACTGTCTATGTTTTGAACATTCCTGTGACACTAGGTATAGATTCCGATGCTTCACTTCTGGTTACTGTATCCCTCTAACCTTCTTATTGACAATGAAACACAGAAATTGCATCGGAATTAAATACAACTGGCACAATGCCGACCTAAGTACAAGAAACCTGACTCTTCTTACTGTCTATGTTTTGAACAATTCCTGTGACACTAGTTATAGATTCCGATGCTTCACTTCAGGTTTACTGTATCCCGCTGACCTTCTTATTGACGATGAAGCACAGATATTGCATCGGAATTAAATACAAAAGGCACAATGCCGACTCAAGTACAAGAAGACTGGCTCTTCTTACTGTCTACGTTTTCAACTTTCCTGTGAGACCGGTTTTAGATTCCGATGCTTCACTTCAGGTTTACTGAATCCCTCGGACCTTCTTATTGACGATGAAAAACAGAAATTGCATCGGAATTAATTACAAAAGGCACAATGCCGACTTAAGTACAAGAAAACTGACTCTTCTTACTGTCTATGTTTTGAACCATTCCTGTGACACTAGTTATCGATTCCGATGCTTCACTTCAGGTTTACTGTATCCCTCTGACCTTCTTATTGACGATGAAACACTGAAATTGCATCGGAATTAAATACAAAAGGCACAATGCCGACTTAAGTACAAGCAAAATGATTCTTCCTACTGTCTATGTTTTGAACCATTCCTGTGACACTAGTTATAGATTCCGATGCTTCACTTCAGGTGTACTGTATCTCTCTGACCTCTTATTGATGATGAAACACAGAAATTGCATCGGAATTAATTACAAAAGGTAGAATGCCGACTTATGTACAAGAAAACTGGCTCTTCTTACTGTCTATGATTATTACCATTAATGTGACATTAGTTATAGATTCCGATGCTTCACTTCATGTTTACTGTATCCCTCTGACCATCTTATTGACGAAGAAACACAGAAATTGCAACGGAATTAAATACAAGAGGAACAATGCCGACTTAAGTACAAGAAAACTGACTCTTCTTACTTTCTATGTTTTTGAACCATTCCTGTGACACTGGTTGTAGATTCCGATGCTACACTTCAGGTTTACTGTATCTCTCTGACCTTCTTTTTTACGATGAGACACAGAAATTGCATCGGAATTAAATAGGAAAGGCACAATGCCGACTTATGTACAAGAAAACTGACTCCTCTTACTGTCTATGTCTTGAACCATTCCTGTGACACTAGTTATAGATTCCGATGCTTCACTTTATGTTTACTGTATCCCCCTGACCTTCTTATTGTCGACGATACACAGAAATTGCATCGGAATTAAAAACAAAAGGCACAATGCCGACTTAAGTACAAGAAAGCAGACACTTCTTACTGTCCATGTTTTGAACCATACCTGTGACACTAGATATAGATTCCGATGCATCACTTCAGGTTTACTGTATACCTCTGAACTTATTATTGACGTTGTAACACATAAATTGCATCGGAATGAAATACAAAAGGCACAGTGCTGACTTAAGTACAAGAAAACAAACTCTTCTTACTGTCTATGTTTTGAACCATTCATGTGACACTAGTTATAGATTCCGATGCTTCACTTCAGGTTTACTGTATCCCTCTGACCTTCTTATTGACGATGAAACACAGAAATGGCATCGGAATTAAATACAAAAGGCACAATGCCGACTTAAGTACAAGAAAACTGACTCTTCTTTCTGTCTTCGTTTGAACCATTCCTGTGACACTAGTTATAGATTCCGATGCTTCAATTCAGGTTTACTGTATCCCTCTGACCTCCGTATTGACGATGAAACACAGAAATGGCATCGGAATTAAATACAAAAGGCACAATGCCGACTTAAGTACAAGAAAACTGACTCTTTTTACTGTCTATGATTTGAACCATTCCTGTGACACTAGTTATAGAATCCGATTCTTCACTTCAGGTTCACTGTATCCCTGTGACCTTCTTATTGACGATGAAACACTGAAATTCCATCGGAATTAAATACAAAAGGCACAATGGCAACTTAAGTACAATAAAACTGACTCTTCTTACTGTCTATGTTTTGAACCATTCCTGTGACACTAGTTATAGATTCCGATGCTTCACTTCAGGTTTACTGTATACCTCTGACCATCTTATTGGCGATGAAACACAGAATGTGCATCGGAATTAAATACAAATGGCACAATGCCGACTTAAGTACAAGAAAACTGACTCTTCTTACTGTCTATGTTTTGAACAATTCCTGTGACACTCGTTATAGATTCCGATGCTTCACTTCAGGATTACTGTAACCCTCGGACTTTCTTATTGACGATGAAACACAGAAATGGCATCTTAATTAAATACAGAAGGCACAATGCTGATTAAAATACAAGAAAACTGACTCTTCTTACCGTCTATGTTTTGTACCATTCATGTGACACTAGTTATAGATTCCGATGCTTCACTTTAGGTTTACTGTATCCCTCTGACCTTCTTACTGACGATGAAACACAGAAATTGCATCGGAATTAAATACAAAAGGCACAATGCCGACTTAAGTACAAGAAAACTGACTCTTCTTACTGTCTATGTTTTGAACCATTCCTGTGACACTAGTTATAGATTCCGATGCTTCACTTCAGGTTTACTGTATCCCTCTGAATTCTTATTGACGATAAAACACAGGTATTGCATCGGAATTAAATACAAAAGGCACAATGCCGACTTAAGTAAAAGAAAACTGACTCTTCTTACTGTCTATGTTTTGAACATACCTGTGACACTAGGTATAGATTCCGATACTTCACTTCTGGTTACTGTATCCCTCTAACCTTCTTATTGACAATGAAACACAGAAATTGCATCTGAATTAAATACAACTGGCACAATGCCGACCTAAGTACAAGAAACCTGATTCTTCTTACTGTCTATAATTTGAACAATTCCTGTGACACTAGTTATAGATTCCGATGCTTCACTTCAGGTTTACTGTATCCCTCTGACCTTCTTATTGACGATGAAACACAGAAATTGTATCGGAATTAAATACAAAAGGCGCAATGCCGACTTAAGTACAAGAAAACTGACTCTTCTTACTGCCATTCTTTTGAACCATTCCTGTGACACTAGTTATAGATTCCGATGCTTCACTTCCGGTTTACTGTATCCCTCTGACCTTCTTATTGACGATGAAACACAGAAATTGCATCGGAATTAAATACAAAAGGCACAATGCCGACTTAAGTACAAGCAAAATGATTCTTCCTTCTGTCTATGTTTTGAACCATTCCTGTGACACTAGTTATAGATTCCGATGCTTCTCTTCAGGTGTACTGTATCTCTCTGACCTGTTATTGATGATGAAACACAGAAATTGCATCGGAATTAATTACAAAAGGTAGAATGCCGACTTATGTACAAGAAAACTGGCTCTTCTTACTGTCTATGATTATTACCATTCATGTGACATTAGTTATGGATTCCGATTCTTCACTTCAGGTTTACTGTATCCCTCTGACCATCTTATTGACGAAGAAACACAGAAATTGCAACGGAATTAAATACAAAAGGCACAATGCCGACTTAAGTACAAGAAAACTGGCTCTTCTTTCTGTCTTCGTTTGAACCATTCCTGTGACACTAGTTATAGATTCCGATGCTTCAATTCAGGATTACTGTATCCCTCTGACCTTCGTATTGACGATGAAACACAGAAATGGCATCGGAATTAAATACAAAAGGCACAATGCCGACTTAAGTACAAGCAAAATGATTCTTCCTTCTGTCTATGTTTTGAACCATTCCTGTGACACTAGTTATAGATTCCGATGCTTCACTTCAGGTGTACTGTATCTCTCTGACCTGTTATTGATGATGAAACACAGAAATGGCATCGGAATGAAATACAAAAGGCACAATGCCGACTTATGTACAAGAAAACTGACTCCTCTTACTGTCTATGTCTTGAACCATTCCTGTGACACTAGTTATAGATTCCGATGCTTCACTTTATGTTTACTGTATCCCCCTGACCTTCTTATTGTCGACGATACACAGAAATTGCATCGGAATTAATTACAAAAGGTAGAATGCCGACTTATGTACAAGAAAACTGGCTCTTCTTACTGTCTATGATTATTACCATTCATGTGACATTAGTTATAGATTCCGATGCTTCACTTCAGGTTTACTGTATCCCTCTGACCATCTTATTGACGAAGAAACACAGAAATTGCAACGGAATTAAATACAAGAGGCACATGCCGACTTAAGTACAAGAAAACTGACTCTTCTTACTTTCTATGTTTTTGAACCATTCCTGTGACGCTGGTTGTAGATTCTGATGCTACACTTCAGGTTTACTGTATCTCTCTGACCTTCTTTTTGACGATGAGACACAGAAATTGCATCGGAATTAAATAGGAAAGGCACAATGCCGACTTATGTACAAGAAAACTGACTCCTCTTACTGTCCATGTTTTGAACCATAGCTGTGACACTAGATATAGATTCCGATGCATCACCTCAGGTTTACTGTATACCTCTGAACTTATTATTGACGTTGTAACACAGAAATTGCATCGGAATGAAGTACAAAAGGCACAGTGCTAACTTCAGTACAAGAAAACAAACTCTTCTTACTGTCTATGCTTTGAACCATTCATGTGACACTAGTTATAGATTCCGATGCTTCACTTCAGGTTTACTGTATCCCTCTGACCTTCTTATTGACGATGAAACACAGAAATGGCATCGGAATTAAATACAAAAGGCACAATGCCGACTTAAGTACAAGAAAACTGGCTCTTCTTTCTGTCTTCGTTTGAACCATTCCTGTGACACTAGTTATAGATTCCGATGCTTCAATTCAGGATTACTGTATCCCTCTGACCTTCGTATTGACGATGAAACACAGAAATGGCATCGGAATTAAATACAAAAGGCACAATGCCGACTTAAGTACAAGAAAACTGACTCTTTTTACTGTCTATGATTTGAACCATTCCTGTGACACTAGTTATAGAATCCGATGCTTCACTTCAGGTTCACTGTATCCCTGTGACCTTCTTATTGACGATGAAACACTGAAATTCCATCGGAATTAAATACAAAAGGCACAATGGCGACTTAAGTACAATAAAACTGACTCTTCTTACTGTCTATGTTTTGAACCATTCCTGTGACACTAGTTATAGATTCCGATGCTTCACTTCAGGTTTACTGTATACCTCTGACCTTCTTATTGGCGATGAAACACAGAATGTGCATCGGAATTAAATACAAAAGGCACAATGCCGACTTAAGTACAAGAAAACTGACTCTTCTTACTGTCTATGTTTTGAACCATTCCTGTGACACTCGTTATAGATTCCGATGCTTCACTTCAGGATTACTGTAACCCTCGGACCTACTTATTGACGATGAAACACAGAAATTGCATCTTAATTAAATACAGAAGGCACAATGCTGATTAAAATACAAGAAAACTGACTCTTCTTACTGTCTATGTTTTGAACCATTCATGTGACACTAGTTATAGATTCCGATGCTTCACTTTAGGTTTACTGTATGCCTCTGACCTTCTTACTGACGATGAAACACAGAAATTGCTTCGGAATTAAATACAAAAGGCACAATGCCGACTTAAGTAAAAGAAAACTGACTCTTCTTACTGTCTATGTTTTGAACATTCCTGTGACACTAGGTATAGATTCCGATGCTTCACTTCTGGTTACTGTATCCCTCTAACCTTCCTATTGACAATGAAACACAGAAATTGCATCGGAATTAAATACAACTGGCACAATGCCGACCTAAGTACAAGAAACCTGACCCTTCTTACTGTCTATGTTTTGAACAATTCCTGTGACACTAGTTATAGATTCCGATGCTTCACTTCAGGTTTACTGTATCCCTCTGACCTTCTTATTGGGATGAAACACAGAAATTGCATCGGAGTTAAATACAAAAGGCACAATGCCGACTCAAGTACAAGAAGACTGGCTCTTCTTACTGTCTACGTTTTCAACTTTCCTGTGAGACCGGTTTTAGATTCCGATGCTTCACTTCAGGTTTACTGAATCCCTCGGACCTTCTTATTGACGATGAAACACAGAAATTGCATCGGAATTAATTACAAAAGGCACAATGCCGACTTAAGTACAAGAAAACTGACTCTTCTTACTGTCTATGTTTTGAACCATTCCTGTGACACTAGTTATAGATTCCGATGCTTCACTTCAGGTTTACTGTATCCCTCTGACCTTCTTATTGACGATGAAACACAGAAATTGTGTGGAATAAAATACAAAAGGCGCAATGCCGACTTAAGTACAAGAAAACTGACTCTTCTTACTGCCATTCTTTTGAACCATTCCTGTGACACTAGTTATAGATTCCGATGCTTCACTTCCGGTTTACTGTATCCCTCTGACCTTCTTAATGACGATGAATCACAGAAATCGCATCGGAATTAAATACAAAAGGCACAATGCCGACTTAAGTACAAGCAAAATGATTCTTCCTACTGTCTATGTTTTGAACCATTCCTGTGACACTAGTTATAGATTCCGATGCTTCACTTCAGGTGTACTGTATCTCTCTGACCTCTTATTGATGATGAAACACAGAAATTGCATCGGAATTAATTACAAAAGGTAGAATGCCGACTTATGTACAAGAAAACTGGCTCTTCTTACTGTCTATGATTATTACCATTCATGTGACATTAGTTATAGATTCCGATGCTTCACTTCAGGTTTACTGTATCCCTCTGACCATCTTATTGACGAAGAAACACAGAAATTGCAACGGAATTAAATACAAGAGGCACAATGCCGACTTAAGTACAAGAAAACAGACTCTTCTTACTTTCTATGTTTTTGAACCATTCCTGTGACACTGGTTGTAGATTCCGATGCTACACTTCAGGTTTACTGTATCTCTCTGACCTTCTTTTTGACGATGAGACACAGAAATTGCATCGGAATTAAATAGGAAAGGCACAATGCCGACTCATGTACAAGAATACTGACTCCTCTTACTGTCTATGACTTGAACCATTCCTGTGACACTAGTTATAGATTCCGATGCTTCACTTTATGTTTACTGTATCCCCCTGACCTTCTTATTGTCGACGATACACAGAAATTGCATCGGAATTAAATACAAAAGGCACAATGCCGACTTAAGTACAAGAAAACAGACACTTCTTACTGTCCATGTTTTGAACCATACCTGTGACACTAGATATAGATTCCGATGAATCACTTCAGGTTTACTGTATACCTCTGAACTTATTATTGACGTTGTAACACAGAAATTGCATCGGAATGAAATACAAAAGGCACAGTGCTGACTTAAGTACAAGAAAACAAACTCTTCTTACTGTCTATGTTTTGAACCATTCATGTGACACTAGTTATAGATTCCGATGCTTCACTTCAGGTTTACTGTATCCCTCTGACCTTCTTATTGACGATGAAACACAGAAATGGCATCGGAATTAAATACAAAAGGCACAATGTCGACTTAATTACAAGAAAACTGACTCTTCTTTCTGTCTTCGTTTGAACCATTCCTGTGACACTAGTTATAGATTCCGATGCTTCAATTCAGGTTTATTGTATCCCTCTGACCTTCGTATTGACGATGAAACACAGAAATGGCATCGGAATTAAATACAAAAGGCACAATGCCGACTTAAGTACAAGAAAACTGACTCTTTTTACTGTCTATGATTTGAACCATGCCTGTGACACTAGTTATAGAATCTGATGCTTCACTTCAGGTTCACTGTATCCCTGTGACCTTCTTATTGACGATGAAACACTGAAATTCCATCGGAATTAAATACAAAAGGCACAATGGCGACTTAAGTACAATAAAACTGACTCCTCTTACTGCCTATGTTTTGAACCATTCCTGTGACACTAGTTATAGATTCCGATGCTTCACTTCAGGTTTACTGTATACCTCTGACCTTCTTATTGGCGATGAAACACAGAATGTGCATCGGAATTAAATACAAAAGGCACAATGCCGACTTAAGTACAAGAAAACTGACTCTTCTTACTGTCTATGATTTGAACCATTCCTGTGACACTCGTTATAGATTCCGATGCTTCACTTCAGGATTACTGTATCCCTCGGACCTTCTTATTGACGATGAAACACAGAAATTGCATCGGAATTAAATACAGAAGGCACAATGCTGAATAAAATACAAGAAAACTGACTCTTCTTACCGTCTATGTTTTGAACCATTCATGTGACACTAGTTATAGATTCTGATGCTTCACTTTAGGTTTACTGTATCCCTCTGACCTTCTTATTGACGATGAAATACAGAAATTGCATTGGAATTAAATACAAAAGGCACAATGCCGACTTAAGTACAAGAAAACTGACTCTTCTTACTGTCTATGTTTTGAACCGTTCCTGTGACACTAGTTATAGATTCCGATGCTTCACTTCAGGTTTACTGTATCTCTCTGACCTTCTTATTGACGATGAAACACAGATATTGCATCGGAATTAATTACAAGAGGCACAATGCCGACCTAAGTACAAGAAAACTGACTCTTCTTACTGTCTATGTTTTGAACATTCCTGTGACACTAGGTATAGATTCCGATGCTTCACTTCTGGTTTACTGTATCCCTCTAACCTTCTTATTGACAATGAAACAAAGATATTGCATCGGAATTAAATGCAAAAGGCACAATGCCGACTTAAGTACAAGATAACTGACCCTTCTAACTGTCTATGTTTTGAACCATTCCTGTGACACTAGTTATAGATTCCGATGCTTCACTTCAGGTTTACTGTATCCCTCTGACCTTCTTATTGACGATGAAACACAGATATTGCATCGGAATTAAATACGAAAGGCATAATGCCGACTTAAGTACAAGAAAACTGACTCTTCTTACTGTCTATGTTTTGAACATTCCTGTGACAGTAGGTATAGATTCCGATGCTTCACTTCAGGTTTACTGTATGACTCGGACCATCTTATTGACGATGAAACACGTAAATGGCATCGGAATTAAATACAAAAGGCACAATGCCGACTTAAGTACAAGAAAACTGACTTTTCTTACTGTCTATGTTTTGAACCATTCCCGTGACACTAGTTATAGATTCCGATGCTTCACTTCAGGTTTACTGTATCCCTCTGACCTTCTTATTGACGATGAAACACAGAAATTGTATCGTAATTAAATACAAAAGGCGCAATGCCCACTTAAGTACAAGAAAAATGACTCCTCTTACTGTCTATGTTTTGAACCATTCCTGTGACACTAGTTATAGATTCCGATGCTTCACTTCCGACTTACTGTATCCCTCTGACCTTCTTATTGACGATGAAACACAGAAATTTCATCGGAATTAAATACAAAAGGCACAATGCCGACTTAAGTACAAGAAAACTGATTCTTCTTACTTTCTATGTTTTTGAACCATTCCTGTGACACTAGTTGTAGATTCCGGTGCTACACTTCAGGTTTACTGTATCCCTCTGACCTTCTTATTGACGATGACACACAGAAATTGCATCGGAATTAAATAGAAAAGGCACAATGCCGACTTATGTACAAGAAAACTGACTCTTCTTACTTTCTATGCTTTGAACCATTCCTGTGACACTAGTTATAGATTCCGATGTTCACTTTAGGTTTACTGTATCCCTCTGACCTTCTTATTGACGATGAAACACAGAAATTGCATCGGAATTATATACAAATGGCACAATGCCGACTTAAGTACAAGAAAACTGACTCTTCATACTGTCTAGGTTTTGAACCATACCAGTGACACTAGATATAGATTCTGATGCTTCACTTCAGGTTTACTGTATACCTCTGAACTTCGTATTGACGTTGAAACACAGAAATTGCATCGGAATGAAATACAAAAGGCACAATGCTGACTTAAGTACAATACAACAAACTCTTCTTACTGTCTATGTGTTGAACCATTCATGTGACACTAGTTATAGATTCCGATGCTTCACTTCAGGTTTACTGTATCCCTCGGACCTTCTTATTGGCGATGAAACACAGAAATTGCATCGGAATTAAATACAAAAGGCACAATGAGGACTTAAGTACAAGAAAACTGACTCTTGTTACTGTCTATGATTTGAACCTTTCCTGTGACACTAGTTATAGATTCCGAAGCTTCACTTCAGGTTCACTGTATCCCTGTGACCTTCTTATAGACGAAGAAACGCTGAAATTCAATCGGAATTAAATACAAAAGGCACAATAGCGACTTAAGTACAATAAAACTGACTCTTCTTACTATCTATGTTTTGAACCATTCCTGTGACACTAGTTATAGATTCCGATGCTTCACTTCAGGTTTACTGTATACCTCTGCCCTTCTTATTGACGATGCAACACAGAATTTGCATCAGAATTAAATACAAAAGGCACAATGCCGACTTAAGTACAAGAAAACTGACTCTTCTTACTGTCTATGTTTTGAACCATTCCTGTGACACTAGTTATAAATTCCGATGCTTCACTTCAGGTTTACTGTATCCCTCTGACCTTCTTATTGACGAAGAAACACAGAAATTGTGTCGGAGTTAAATACAAAAGGCACAATGCCGACTTAAGTACAAGAAAAATGACTCTTGTTACAGTCTATGTTTTGAACATTTTTGTAACACTAGGTATAGATTCCGATGTTCACTTCTGGTTTACTGTATCCCTCTAACCTTCTTATTGACAATGAAACACAGAAATTGCATCGGAATTAAATCCAAAAGGCACAATGCCGACTTAAGTACAACAAACATGACTCTTCTTACTGTCTATGTTTTGAACAATTCCTGTGACACTAGTTTTAGATTCCGATGCTTCACTTCAGGTTTACTGTATCCCTCTGACCTTCTTATTGAAGATGAAATACAGAAATTGCATCGGAATTAAATACAAAAGGCACAATGCCGACTTAAGTACAAGAAAACTGACCCTTATAACTGTCTATGCTTTGAAACATTCCTGTGACCCTAGTTATAGATTCCGATGCTTCACTTCAGGATTACTGTATCCCTCTGACCTTCTTATTGACGATGAAACACAGATATTGCATCGGAATTAAATACAAAAGGCACAATGCCAACTTAAGTACAAGAAAACTGACTCTACTTACTGTCTATGTTTTGAACCATTCCTGTGACACTAGTTATTGATTCCGATGCTTCACTTCAGGTTTACTGTATCCTTCTGACCTTCATATTGACGATGAAACACAGAAATTGCATAGGAATTAAATACAAAAGGCACAACGCCGACTTAAGTACAAGAAAACTGACTCTTCTTACTGTCTATGTTTGATCCATTCCTGTGACACTAGTTATAGAATCCGATGCTTCACTTCATGTTTACTGTATCCCTATGATCTTCTTATTGACGATGAAATACAGCAATTGCATCGGAATTAAATAGAAAAGGCACAATGCCGACTTAAGTACAAGATAACTGACTCTTCTTACTGTCTATGTTTGAACGAATCCTGTGACACTAGTTATAGATTCCTATGCTTCACTTCAGGTTTACTGTATCCCTCTGACCTTCTTATTGACGATGAAACACAGAAATTGCATCGGAGTTAAATACAAAAGCACAATGCCGACTTAAGTACAAGAAAACTGACTTTTCTTACTGTCTGTGTTTTGAACCATACCTGTGACACTAGTTATAGATTCCGATGCTTCACTTCAGGTTTACTGTCTACCTCAGACCTACTTATTGACGATGAAACACAAAAATTGCATCGGAATTTAATACAAAAGGCACAATGCCGACTTATGTACAAGAAAACTGACTCTTCTTACTGTCTATGTTTTGAACCATTCATTTGACACTAGTTATAGATTCCGATGCTTCACTGCAGGTTTACTGTATCTCTCTGACCTTCTTATTGACGATGAAACACAGAAATTGCATCGGAATGAAATACAAAAGGCACAATGCCGACTTAAGTACAAGAAAACTGACTCTTCTTACTGTCTATGATTTGAACCATTCCAGTGACACTAGTTATAGATTCCGATGCTTCACTTCAGGTGCACTGTATCCCTGTGACCTTCTTATAGACGATGAAACACTGAAATTCCATCTGAATTAAATACAAAAGGCACAATGGCGACTTAAGTACAATAAAACTGACTCTTCTTACTATCTATGCTTTGAACCATTCCTGTGACACTAGTTATAGATTCCGATGTTTCACTTCAGGTTTACTGTATACCTCTGACCTTCTTATTGACGATGAAACACAGAATTTGCATCAGAATTAAATACAAAAGGCACAATGCCGACTTAAGTACAAGAAAACTGACTCTTCTTACTGTCTATGTTCTGAACCATTCCTGTGACACACGTTATAGATTCCGATGCTTCACTTCAGGATTGCTGTATCCCTCGGACCTTCTTATTGACGATGAAACACAGAAATTGCATCGGAATTAAATACAGAAGGCACAATGCTGATTAAAATACAAGGAAACTGACTCTTCTTACCGTCTATGTTTTGAACCATTCATGTGACACTAGTTATAGATTCCGATGCTTCACTTCAGGATTGCTGTATCCCTCGGACCTTCTTATTGACGATGAAACACAGATATTGCATCGGAATTAAATACAAAAGGCACAATGCCGACTTAAGTACAAGAAAACTGACTCTTGTTACTGTCTACGTTTTGAACATTTTTGTAACACTAGGTATAGATTCCGATGCTTCACTTCTGGTTTACTGTATCCCTCTAACCTTCTTATTGACAATGAAACACCGAAATTGCATCGGAATTAAATGCAAGACGCACAATGCCGGCTTAAGTACAACAAACCTGACTCTTCTTACTGTCTATGTTTTGAACAATTCCTGTGTCATTAGTTATAGATCCCGATTCTTCACTTTATGTTTACTGTATCCCTCTGACCTTCTTATTGACGATGAAACATAGAAATTGCATCGGAATTAAATAGAGAAGGCACATTGCCGACTTAAGTACACGAAAACTGACCCTTCTAACTGTCTATGTTTTGAACCATTCCTGTGACACTAGTTATAGATTGCGATGCTTCACTTCAGGTTTACTCTATCCCTCTGACCTTCTTATTGACGATGAAACACAAAAATTGCATAGGAATTAAATACAAAAGGCACAACGCCGACATAAGTACAAGAAAACTGACTCTTCTTACTATCTATGCTTTGAACCATTCCTGTGACACTAGTTATAGAATCCGATGCTTCACTTCATGTTTACTGTATTCCTCTGACCTTCTTATTGACGATGAAATACAGAAATTGCATCGGAATTAAATAGAAAAGGCACAATGCCGACTTAAGTACAAGAAAACTGACTCTTCTTACTGTCTATGTTTTGAACCTTTCCTGTGACACTAGTTATAGATTCCGATGCTTCACTTCAGGTTTACTGTATCCCTCTGACCTTCTTATTGACGAAGAAACACAGAAATTGCATCGGAGTCAAATACAAAAGGCACAATACCGACTTAGGTACAAGAAAACTGACTCTTGTTACAGTCTACGTTTTGAACATTTTTGTAACACTAGGTATAGATTCCGATGCTTCACTTCTGGTTTACTGTATCCATCTAATCTTCTTATTGACAATGAAACATAGAAATTCCATCGGAATGAAATGCAAAAGGCACAATGCCGACTTAAGTACAACAAACCTGACTCTTCATACTGGCTATGTTTTGAACAATTCCTGTGACACTAGCTATAGATTCCGATGCTTCACTTCAGGTTTACTGTATCCCTCTGACCTTCTTATTGACGATGAAACACAGAAATTGCATCGGAATTAAATGCAAAAGACACAATGCCGACTTAAGTACAAGAAAACTGACCTTTCTAACTGTCTATGTTTTGAACCATTCCTGTGACACTAGTTATAGATTCCGATGCTTCACTTCAGGGTTACTGTATCCCTCTTACCTTCTTATTGACGATGAAACACAGATATTGCATCGGAATTAAATACAAAAGGCTCAATGCCAACTTAAGTACAAGAAAACTGACTCTTCTTACTGTCTATGTTTGAACCATTCCTGTGACACTAGTTATTGATTCCGATGCTTCACTTCAGGTTTACTGTATCTCTCTGACCTTCTTATTGACGATGAAACACAGATATTGCATAGGAATTAAATACAAAAGGCACAACGCCGACTTAAGTACAAGAAAACTGACTCTTCTTACTGTCTATGTTTTGAACCATTCCTTTGACACTAGTAATAGATTCCGATGCTTCACTGCAGGTTTACTGTATCCCTCTGTCCTTCTTATTGACGATGAAACACAGAAATTGCATCGGAATGAAATACAAAAGGCACAATGCCGATTTAAGTACAAGACAACTGACTCTTCTTACTGTCTATTTTTTGAACAATTCCTGTGACAGTAGTTATAGATTCCGATGCTTCACTTCAGGTTTACCGTATCCCTCTGACCTTCTTATTGACGATGAAAGTCAGAAATTTCATCGGATTAAATACAAAAGGCACAATGCCGACTTAAGTACAAGAAAACTGACTCTTCCTACTGTCTATGTTTTAACCATTCCTGTGACACTAGTTATAGAATCCGATGCTTCACTTTAGGTTCACTATATCCCTCTGACCTTCTTATTGACGATGAAACACTGAAATTGCATCGGAATTAAATACAAACGGCACAATGCCGACTTAAGTACAAGGAAACTGACTCTACATACTGTATATGTTTTGAACCGTTCCTGTGACACTAGTTATAGATTCCGTTGCGTCACTTCAGGTTTACTGTATCTTTCTGAAATTCTTATTGACGATGAAACACAGAAATTACATCGGAATTAAATACAAAAGGTACAATGCCGACTTAAGTAAAAGAAAACTGACTCTTCTTACTGTCTATATTTTGAAAGATTCATGTGACACTCGTTATTGGTTCCGATGCTTCACTTCAGGTGCACTGTATCCCTGTGACCTTCTTATAGACGATGAAACATTGAAATTCCATCGGAATTAAATACAAAAGGCACAATGGCGACTTAAGTACAATAAAACTGACTCATCTTACTATCTATGCTTTGAACCATTCCTGTGACACTAGTTATAGATTCCGATGTTTCACTTCAGGTTTACTGTATACCTCTGACCTTCTTATTGACGATGAAACACAGAATTTGCATCAGAATTAAATACAAAAGGCACAATGCCGACTTAAGTACAAGAAAACTGACTCTTCTTACGGTCTATGTTTTGAACCATTCCTGTGACACTCGTTATAGATTCCGATGCTTCACTTCAGGATTGCTGTATCCCTCGGACCTTCTTATTGACGATGAAACACAGAAATTGCATCGGAATTAAATACAGAAGGCACAATGCTGATTAAAATACAAGGCAACTGACTCTTCTTACCGTCCATGTTTTGAACCATTCATGTGACACTAGTTATAGATTCCGATGCCTCACTTCAGGATTGTTGTATCCCTCGGACCTTCTTATTGACGATGAAACACAGATATTGCATCGGAATTAAATACAAAAGGCACAATGCCGACTTAAGTACAAGAAAACTGACTCTTGTTACTGTCTATGTTTTGAACCTATTTTGGTAACACTAGGTATAGATTCCGATGCTTCACTTCTGGTTTACTGTATCCCTCTAACCTTCTTATTGACAATGAAACACAGAAATTGCATCGGAATTAAATGCAAAAGGCACAATGCCGGCTTAAGTACAACAAACCTGACTCTTCTTACTGTCTATGATTTGAACAATTCCTGTGACACTAGTTATAGATTCCGATGCTTCACTTCAGGTTTACTGTATCCCTCTGACCTTCTTATTGCCTATGAAACACGGAAATTGCATCGGAATTAAATACAAAAGGCACAATGCCGACTTAAGTACAAGAAAACTGACCCTTCTAACTGTCTATGTTTTGAACCATTCCTGTGACACTAGTTATAGATTGCGATGCTTCACTTCAGGTTTACTGTATCCCTCTGACCTTCTTATTGACGATGAAACACAAAAATTGCATAGGAATTAAATACAAAAGGCACAACGCCGACTTAAGTACAAGAAAACTGACTCTTCTTACTGTCTATGCTTTGAACCATTCCTGTGACACTAGTTATAGAATCCGATGCTTCACTTCATGTTTACTGTATTCCTCTGACCTTCGTATTAACGATGAAATACAGAAATTGCATCGGAATTAAATAGAAAAGGCACAATGCCGACTAAAGTACAAGAAAACTGACTCTTCTTACTGTCTATGTTTTGAACCTTTCCTGTGACACTAGTTATAGATTCCGATGCTTCACTTCAGGTTTACTGTATCCCTCTGACCTTCTTATTGACGAAGAAACACAGAAATTGCATCGGAGTTAAATACAAAAGGCACAATACCGACTTAGGTACAAGAAATCTGACTCTTGTTACAGTCTACGATTTGAACATTTTTGTAACACTAAAAGTATAGATTCCGATGCTTCACTTCTGGTTTACTGTATCCATCTAATCTTCTTATTGACAATGAAACACAGAAATTGCATCGGAATTAAATAAAAAAGGCACAATGCCGACTTAAGTACAACAAACCTGACTCTTCATACAGTCTATGTTTTGAACAATTCCTGTGACACTAGCTATAGATTCCGATGCTTCACTTCAGGTTTACTGTATCCCTCTGACCTTCTTATTGACGATGAAACACAGAAATTGCATCGGAATTAAATGCAAAAGACACAATGCCGACTTAAGTACAAGAAAACTGACACTTCTAACTGTCTATGTTTTGAACCATTGCTGTGACACTAGTTATAGATTCCGATGCTTCACTTCAGGTTTACTGTATCCCTCTTACCTTCTTATTGACGATGAAACACAGATATTGCATGGGAATTAAATACAAAAGGCACAATGCCAACTTAAGTACAAGAAAACTGACTCTTCTTACTGTCTATGTTTGAACCATTCCTGTGACCCTAGTTATTGATTCCGATGCTTCTCTTCAGGTTTACTGTATCTCTCTGACCTTCTTATTGACGATGAAACACAGAAATTGCATAGGAATTAAATACAAAAGGCACAACGCCGACTTAAGTACAAGAAAACTGACTCTTCTTACTGTCTATGTTTTGAACCATTCCTGTGACACTAGTAATAGATTCCGATGCTTCACTGCAGGTTTACTGTATCCCTCTGTCCTTCTTATTGACGATGAAACACAGAAATTGCATCGGAATGAAATACAAAAGGCACAATGCCGATTTAAGTACAAGACAACTGACTCTTCCTACTGTCTATTTTTTGAACAATTCCTGTGACAGTAGTTATAGATTCCGATGCTTCACTTCAGGTTTACCGTATCCCTCTGACCTTCTTATTGACGATGAAAGACAGAAATTTCATCGGATTAAATACAAAAGGCACAATGCCGACTTAAGTACAAGAAAACTGACTCTTCCTACTGTCTATGTTTTAACCATTCCTGTGACACTAGTTATAGAATCCGATGCTTCACTTTAGGTTCAATATATCCCTCTGACCTTCTTATTGTCGATGAAACACTAAAATTGCATCGGAATCAAATACAAACGGCACAATGCCGACTTAAGTACAAGGAAACTGACTCTTCATACTGTATATGTTTTGAACCATTCCTGTGACACTAGTTATTGATTCCGTTGCGTCACTTCAGGTTTACTGTATCTTTCTGAAATTCTTATTGACGATGAAACACAGAATTTGCATCGGAATTAAATATAAAAGGCACAATGCCGACTTAAGTACAAGAAAACTGACTCTTCTTACTGTCTATGTTTTGAAACATTCCTGTGACATTAGTTATAGATTCCGATTCTTCACTTTATGTTTACTGTATCCCTCTGACCTTCTTATTGACTATGAAACACGGAAATTGCATCGGAATTAAATACAAAAGGCACAATGCCGACTTATGTACAAGAAAACTGACCCTTCTAACTGTCTATGTTTTGAACCATTCCTGTGACACTAGTTATAGAATCCGATGCTTTACTTCATGTTTACTGTATCCCTCTGACCTTCTTATTGACGATGAAATACAGAAATTGCATCGGAATTAAATAGAAAAGGCACAATGCCGACTTAAGTACAAGAAAACTGACTCTTCTTACTGTCTATGTTTTGAACGATTGCTGTGACACTAGTAATAGATTCCGATGCTTCACTTCAGGTTTACTGTATCCCTCTGACCTTCTTATTGACGAAGAAACACAGAAATTGCATCGGAGTTAAATACAAAAGGTACAATGCCGACTTAAGTACAAGAAAACTGACTCTTCTTACTGTCTGTGTTTTGAACCATACCTGTGACATTAGTTATATATTCCGATGCTTAATTTCAGGTTAATTGTATACCTCTGACCTTCTTATTGACGATGAAACACAAAAACTGCATCGGAATTAAATACAAAAGGCACAATGCCGACTTATGTACAAGAAAACTGACTCTTCTTACAGTCTATGATTTCAACCATTCATGTGACACTAGTTATAGATTCCAATGCTTCACTGCAGGTTTACTGTATCCCTCTGACCTTCTTATTGACGATGAAACACTGAAATTGCATCGGAATTAAATATAAAAGGCACATTGCCGACTTAAGTACAAGAAAACTGACTCTTCTTACTGTCTATGTTTTGAACCATTCCTGTGACATTAGTTATAGATCCCGATTCTTCACTTTATGTTTACTGTATCCCTCTGACATTCTTATTGACGATGAAACATAGAAATTGCATCGGAATTAAATAGAGAAGGCACATTGCCGACTTAAGTACACGAAAACTGACTCTTCTAACTGTCTATGTTTTGAATCATGCCTGTGACACTAGTTATAGATTCCGATGCTTTACTCCAGGTTTACGGTATCCCCTGACCTTCTTATTGACGATGAAACACAGAAATTTCTTCGGAATTAAAAACAAAAGGCACAATGCCGACTTAAGTACAAGAAAACTCAATCTCCTTACTGTCTATGTTTTGATCCATTCCTGTGACACTAGTTATAGATTCCGATGCTTCACTTTAGGTATACTGTATCCCTCTGACCTTCTTATTGACGATGATAAATAGAAATTGCATCGGAATTAAATAGAAAAGGAACAATGCCGACTTAAGTACAAGAAAACTGACTCTTCTTACTGTCTAGGTTTTGAACCATTCCTGTGGCACTAGGTATGGATTCCTATGCTTCACTTCAGGTTTACTGTACTCTATGACCTTCTCATTGACTATGAATCCCAAAATTGCATCGGAATGAAATACAAAAGGCACAATGCCGACTAAAGTACAAGAAACCTGACTCTTCTTACTGTCTATGTTTTGAACCATTCCTGTGACACAAGTTATAGATTCCGATGCTTCACTTCATGTTAACTGTATCCCTCTGACCTTCTTATTGACGATGAAACGTAGAGATCGCTTCGGAATTAAATACAAAAAGCACAATGCCGACTTAAGTACAAGAAATGTGACTCTTCTTACTGTCTATGTTTTGAACCATGCCTGTGACACTAGTAATAGATTCCGATGCTTCACTTCAGGTTTACTGTATCCCTCTGACCTTCTTATTGACGATGAAACACAGAAATTGCATCGGAATTAAATACAAAAGGCAAAATGCCGTCTTAAGTACAAGAAAAATGACTCTTCTTACTGTCTATGTTTGAACCATTCATGTGACACTAGTAATAGATTCCGATGCTTCACTTCAGGTTTCTGTATCCCTCTGACCTTCTTATTGATGATGAAACACAGAAATTGCATCGGAAATAAATACAAAAGGCACAATGCCGACAAAAGTACAAGAAAACTGACTCTTCTTACTGTCTATGTTTTGAACAATTCCTGTGACACTGGTTTCAGTTTCCGATGCTTCACTTCAGGTTCACTGTATCCCTCTGACCTGCTTATTGACGATGAAACACAGATATTGCATCAGAATTAAATACTAAATGCACAATGCCGACTTAAGTACAATTAAACTGACTCTTCTTCCTGTCTATGTTTTGAACCATTCCTGTGACACTAGTTATAGATTCCGATGCTTCACTTCAGGTTTACTGTATCCCTCTGACCTTCTTATTGGCGATGAAACACAGAAATAGCATCGGAATTAAATACAAAAGGCACAATGCCGACATAAGTACAAGAAAATTGACTCTTCTTACTGTCTATGTTTGAACCATTCCTATGACACTAGTTATAGATTCCGATGCTTCACTTCAGGTTAACTGTATCCCTCAGACCTTCTTATTGACGATGAAACGCAGAAATGACATCGGAATTAAATACAAAAGGCACAATGCCGTCTTAAGTACAAGAAAACTGACTCTTCTTACTGTCTATGTTTGAACCATTCATGTGACACTAGTTATAGATTCCGATGCTTCACTTCAGGTTTCTGT
Source organism: Schistocerca serialis cubense (assembly GCF_023864345.2). Taxonomy (NCBI): domain Eukaryota; kingdom Metazoa; phylum Arthropoda; class Insecta; order Orthoptera; family Acrididae; genus Schistocerca; species Schistocerca serialis. Next base: position 974,269,633 of record NC_064641.1, on the reverse strand, counting down.
ATCCCTCTGACCTTCTTATTGTTGATGAAACACAGAAATTGCATCGGAAATAAATACAAAAGGCACAATGCCGACTTAAGTACAAGAAAACTGACTCTTCTTACTGTCTATGTTTTGAACAATTCCTGTGACACTGGTTACAGATTCCGATGCTTCACTTCAGGTTCACTGTATCCCTCTGACCTTCTTATTGACGATGAAACACAGAAATTGCATCGGAATTAAATACAAAAGGCACAATGCCAGCTTAAGTACAAGAAAACTGACTCTTCTTACTGTCTATGTTTTGAACCATTCATGTGACACTAGTTATAGATTCCGATGCTTCACTTCAGGTTTCTGTATCCCTCTGACCTTCTTATTGTTCATGAAACACAGAAATTGAATCGGAATTAAATACAAAAGGCACAATGCCGACTTAAGTACAAGAAAACTGACTCTTCTTACTGTCTATGTTTTGAACAATTCCTGTGACACTGGTTACAGATTCCGATGCTTCACTTCAGTTTCACTGTATCCCTCTCACCTTCTTATTGACGATGAAACACCTAAATTGCATCGGAATTAAATGCAAAAGGCACAATGCCAGCTTAAGTACAAGAAAACTGACTCTTCTTACTGTCTAGGTTTTGAACCATTCCTGTGGCACTAGGTATGGATTCCGATGCTTCACTTCAGGTTTACTGTACTCTATGACCTTCTTATTGACGACGAAACACAAAATTGCATCGGAAGGAAATACAAAATGCACAATGCCGACTTAAGTACAAGAAACCTGACTCTTCTTACTGTCTATGATTTGAACCATTCCAGTGACACTAGTTATAGATTCCGATGCTTCACTTCATGTTAACTGTATCCCTCTGACCTTCTTATTGACGATGAAACGCAGAAATCGCTTCGGAATTAAATACAAAAAGCACAATGCCGACTTAAGTACAAGAAATGTGACTCTTCTTACTGTCTATGTTTTGAACCATGCCTGTGATTCTAGTTATAGATTCCGATGCTTCACTTCAGGTTTACTGTATCCCTCTGACCTTCTTATTGACGATGAAACACAGTAAATGCATCAGAATTAAATACAAATAGCACAATGCAGACTTAAGTACAAGAAAACTGACTCATCTTACTGTCTATGTTTTGAACTTTTCCTGTGACACTAGTTATAGATTCCGATGCTTCACTTCAGGTTTACTGTATCCCTCTGACCTTCTTATTGACGATGAAACACAGAAATTGCATCGGAATGAAATACAAAAGGCACAATGCCGATTTAAGTACAAGACAACTGACTCTTCTTACTGTCTATTTTTTGAACAATTCCTGTGACACTAGTTATAGATTCCGATGCTTCACTTCCGGTTTATCGTATCCCTCTGACCTTCTTATTGACGATGAAAGACAGAAATTTCATCGGATTAAATACAAAAGGCACAATGCCGGCTTAAGTAAAAGAAAACTGATTCTTCTTACTGTCTACATTTTGAAACATTCATGAGACACTCGATATTGGTTCCGATGCTTTACTTCAGGTTCACTGTATCCCTCTGACCTTCTTATTGACGATGAAACACAGAAATTGCTTCGGAATTAAATACTAAAGGCACAATGCCGGCTTAAGTACAAGGTAACTGACTCTTCTTATTGTCTGTGTTTTGAACCATTCCTGTGACACTAGTTATAGATTCCGATGCTTCACTTCAGGTTTACTGTATCCCTCTGACCTTCTTATTGACGATGAAACACTGAAATTGCATCGGAATTAAATATAAAAGGCACAATGCCGACTTAAGTACAAGAATACTGACTCTTCTTACTGTCTATGTTTTGAACAATTCCTGTGACACTGGTTACAGATTCCGATGCTTCACTTCAGGTTCACTGTATCCCTCTGACCTTCTTATTGACGATGAAACACAGAAATTGCATCGGAATTAAATACAAAAGGCACAATGCCAGCTTAAGTACAAGAAAACTGACTCTTCTTACTGTCTATGTTTTGAACCATTCACGTGACACTAGTTATAGATTCCGATGCTTCACTTCAGGTTTACTGTATCCCTCTGACCTGCTTATTGACGATGAAACACAAATATTGCATCGGAATTAAATACTAAAGGCACAATGCCGACTTAAGTACAAGAAAACTGACTCTTCTTACTGTCTAGGTTTTGAACCATTCCTGTGGCACTAGGTATGGATGCGGATGCTTCACTTCAGGTTTACTGTACTCTATGACCTTCTCATTGACGATGAATCCCAAAATTGCATCGGAATGAGATACAAAAGGCACAATGCCGACTTAAGTACAAGAAACCTGACTCTCCTTACTGTCTATGATTTGAACCATTCCTGTAACACTAGATATAGAATCCGATGGTTCACTTCAGGTTTACTGTATCCCTCTGACCTTCTTGTTGACGATGAAGCACAGTAAATGCATCGGAATTAAATACAAAGATCACAATGCAGACTTAAGTACAAGATAACTGACTCTTCTTACTGTCTATGCTTTGAACTTTTCCTGTGACACTAGTTATAGATTCCGATGCTTCACTTCAGGTTTACTGTATCCCTCTGGCCTTCATATTGACGATGAACACAGAAATTACATCGGAATTAAATACAAAAGGCACAATGCCGACTTAAATACAAGAAAACTGACTCTTCTTACTGTCTAAGTTTTGAACCATTCCTGTGACACTAGTTATAGATTCCGGTGCTTCACTTCAGGTTTACTGTCTATGATTTGAAATATTCCTGTAACACTAGATATAGATTTCGATGCTTCACTTCAGGTTTACTGTATCCCTCTGACCTTCTTTTTGGCGATGAAACACAGAAATAGCATCGGAATTTAATACAAAATGCACAATGCCGACTTAAGTACATGAAATCTGACTCTTCTTACTGTCTATGTTTTGAACCATGCCTGTGACACTAGTTATAGATTCCGATGCTTCACTTTAGGTTTACTGTATCCCTCTGACCTTCTTATTGACGATGAAACACAGAATTTGCATCGGAATTAAATACAAAAGGCACAATGCCGTCTTAAGTACAAGAAAACTGACTCTTCTTAATGTCTATGTTTGAACCATTCATGTGACACTAGTTATAGATTCCGATGCTTCACTTCAGGTTTCTGTATCCCTCTGACCTTCTTATTGTTCATGAAACACAGAAATTGCATCGGAATTAAATACAAAAGGCACAATGCCGACTTAAGTACAAGAAAACTGACTCTTCTTACTGTCTATGTTTTGAACAATTCCTGTGACACTGGTTACAGATTCCGATGCTTCACTTCAGGTTCACTGTATCCCTCTCACCTTCTTATTGACGATGAAACACCTAAATTGCATCGGAATTAAATGCAAAAGGCACAATGCCAGCTTAAGTACAAGAAAACTGACTCTTCTTACTGTCTAGGTTTTGAACCATTCCTGTGGCACTAGGTATGGATTCCGATGCTTCACTTCAGGTTTACTGTACTCTATAACCTTCTTATTGACGACGAAACACAAAATTGCATCGGAAGGAAATACAAAATGCACAATGCCGACTTAAGTACAAGAAAACTGACTCTTCTTACTGTCTATGATTTGAACCATTCCAGTGACACTAGTTATAGATTCCGATGCTTCACTTCATGTTAACTGTATCCCTCTGACCTTCTTATTGACGATGAAACGCAGAAATCGCTTCGGAATTAAATACAAAAAGCTCAATGCCGACTTAAGTACAAGAAATGTGACTCTTCTTACTGTCTATGTTTTGAACCATGCCTGTGATTCTAGTTATAGATTCCGATGCTTCACTTCAGGTTTACTGTATCCCTCTGACCTTCTTATTGACGATGAAACACAGTAAATGCATCAGAATTAAATACAAATAGCACAATGCAGACTTAAGTACAAGAAAACTGACTCATCTTACTGTCTATGTTTTGAACTTTTCCTGTGACACTAGTTATAGATTCCGATGCTTCACTTCAGGTTTACTGTATCCCTCTGACCTTCTTATTGACGATGAAACACAGAAATTGCATCGGAATGAAATACAAAAGGCACAATGCCCATTTAAGTACAAGACAACTGACTCTTCTTACTGTCTATTTTTTGAACAATTCCTGTGACACTAGTTATAGATTCCGATGCTTCACTTCCGGTTTATCGTATCCCTCTGACCTTCTTATTGACGATGAAAGACAGAAATTTCATCGGATTAAATACAAAAGGCACAATGTCGGCTTAAGTAAAAGAAAACTGATTCTTCTTACTGTCTACATTTTGAAACATTCATGAGACACTCGATATTGGTTCCGATGCTTTACTTCAGGTTCACTGTATCCCTCTGACCTTCTTATTGACGATGAAACACAGAAATTGCTTCGGAATTAAATACTAAAGGCACAATGCCGGCTTAAGTACAAGGTAACTGACTCTTCTTATTGTCTGTGTTTTAAACCATTCCTGTGACACTAGTTATAGATTCCGATGCTTCACTTCAGGTTTACTGTATCCCTCTGACCTTCTTATTGACGATGAAACACTGAAATTGCATCGGAATTAAATATAAAAGGCACAATGCCGACTTAAGTACAAGAAAACTGACTCTTCTTACTGTCTATGTTTTGAACCATTCCTGTGACATTAGTTATAGATCCCGATTCTTCACTTTATGTTTACTGTATCCCTCTGACCTTCTTATTGACGATGAAACATAGAAATTGCATCGGAATTAAATAGAGAAGGCACAATGCCGACTTAAGTACACGAAAACTGACTCTTCTAACTGTCTATGTTTTGAATCATGCCTGTGACACTAGTTATAGATTCCGATGCTTCACTTCAGGTTTACTGTATCCCTCTGACCTTCCTATTGAAGATGAAACACCGATATTGCATCGGATGTAAATACAAAAGGTACAATGCCGACTTAAGTACAAGAAAACTGACTCTTCTTACTGTCTATGTTTGAACCATTCCTGTGACACTAGTTATAGATTCCGATGCTTCACTTCAGGTTAACTGTATCCCTCAGACCTTCTTATTGACGATGAAACGCAGAAGTGACATCGGAATTAAAAAAAAAGCACAATGCCGACTTAAGTACATGAAATCTGACTCTTCTTACTGTCTATGTTTTGAACCATGCCTGTGACACTAGTTATAGATTCCGATGCTTCACTTCAGGTTTACTGTATCCCTCTGACCTTCTTATTGACGATGAAACACAGAAATTGCATCGGAATTAAATACAAAAGGCACAATGCCGTCTTAAGTACAAGAAAACTGACTCTTCTTACTGTCTATGTTTTAAACCATTCATGTGACACTAGTTATAGATTCCGATGCTTCACTTCAGGTTTCTGTATCCCTCTGACCTTCTTATTGTTGATGAAACATAGAAATTGCATCGGAAATAAATACAAAAGGCACAATGCCGACAAAAGTACAAGAAAACTGACTCTTCTTACTGTCTATGTTTTGAACAATTCCTGTGACACAGGTTACAGTTTCCGATGCTTCACGTCAGGTTCGCTGTATCCCTCTGACCTGCTTATTGACGATGAAACACAGATATTGCATCGGAATTAAATACTAAATGCACAATGCCAACTTAAGTACAAGAAAACTGACTCTTCTTCCTGTCTATGTTTTGAACCATTCCTGTGACACTAGTTATAGATTCCGATGCTTCACTTCAGGTTTACTGTATCCCTCTGACCTTCTTATTGGCGATGAAACACAGAAATAGCATCGGAAATAAATACAAAAGGCACAATGCCGACATAAGTACAAGAAAATTGACTCTTCTTACTGTCTATGTTTGAACCATTCCTATGACACTAGTTATAGATTCCGATGCTTCACTTCAGGTTAACTGTATCCCTCAGACCTTCTTATTGACGATGAAACGCAGAAATGACATCGGAATTAAATACAAAAAGCACAATGCCGACTTAAGTACATGAAATCTGACTCTTCTTACTGTCTATGTTTTGAACCATTCCTGTGACACTAGTTATAGATTCCGATGCTTCATTTTAGGTTTACTGTATCCCCCTGACCTTCTTATTGACGATGAAACACAGAAATTGCATCGGAATTAAATACAAAAGGCACAATGCCGACTTAAGTACAAGAAAACTGACTCTTCTTACTGTCTAGGTTTTGAACCATTCCTGTGGCACTAGGTATGGATTCCTATGCTTCACTTCAGGTTTACTGTACTCTATGATCTTCTCATTGACTATGAATCCCAAAATTGCATCGGAATGAAATACAAAAGGCACAATGCCGACTTAAGTACAAGAAACCTGACTCTTCTTACTGTCTATGATTTGAACCATTCCTGTGACACTAGTTATAGATTCCGATGCTTCACTTCATGTTAACTGTATCCCTCTGACCTTCTTATTGACGATGAAACGCAGAGATCGCTTCGGAATTAAATACAAAAAGCACAATGCCGACTTAAGTACAAGAAATGTGACTCTTCTTACTGTCTATGTTTTGAACCATGCCTGTGACACTAGTTATAGATTCCGATGCTTCACTTCAGATTTACTGTATCCCTCTGATCCTCTTATTGACGATGAAACACAGCAATTGAATCGGAATTAAATACCAAAGGCACATTGCCAGCTTAAGTACAAGAAAACTGACTCTTCTTACTGTCTATGTTTTAAACCATTCATGTGACACTAGTTATAGCTTCCGATGCTTCACTTCAGGTTTACTGTATCCCTCTGACCATCTTATTGGCGATGAAACACAGATATTGCGTCGTAATTAAATACAAAAGGCACAATGCCGACTTAAGTACAAGAAAACTGACTCATCTCACTGTCTATGTTTTGAACCATTCATGTGACACTGGTTGTAGATTCCGATGCTTTACTCCAGGTTTACTGTATCCCTCTGACCATCTTATTGACGATCAAACACAGACATTGATTCGGAATTAAATACAAAAGGCACATTGCCCACTTAAGTACAAGAAAACTGACTCTCCTTACTGTCTATGATTTGAACCATTCCTGAAACACTAGATACAGAATCCGATGCTTCACTTCAGGTTTACTGTATCCCTCTGACTTTCTTATTGACGATGAAACACAGTACATGCATCGGAATGAAATACAAAAAGCACAATGCAGACTTAAGTACAAGAAAACTGACTCTTCTTACTGTCTATGATTTGAACTTTTCCTGTGACACTAGTTATAGATTGCGATGCTACACTTCAGGTTTACTGTATCCCTCTGGCCTTCATATTGACGATGAACACAGAAATTACATCGGAATTAAATACAAAAGGCACAATGCCGACTTAAGTACAAGAAAACTGACTCTTCTTACTGTCTAAGTTTTGAACCATTCCTGTGACACTAGTTATAGATTCCGATGCTTCACTTCAGGTTTACTGTATCCCTTGGACCTTCTTATTGACGATGAAACGCAGAAATGGCTTCGGAATTAAATACAAAAAGCACAATGCCGACTTCATTACATGAAATTTGACTCTTCTTACTTTGAACCATGCCTGTGACACTAGTTATAGATTCCGATGCTTCACTTTAGGTTTACTGTATCCCTCTGACCTTCTTATTGACGATGAAACACAGAATATGCAATCGGAATTAAATACAAAAGGCACAATGCCATCTTAAGTACAAGAAAACTGACTCTTCTTACTGTCTATGTTTTGAACAATTCCTGTGACACTAGTTATAGATTCCGATGCCTCACTTCAGGTTTACTGTATCCCTCTGACCTTCTTATGGACTATGAAACACGGAAATTGCATCGGAATTAAATACAAAAGGCACAATGCCGACTTAAGTACAAGAAAACTGACCCTTCTAACTGTCTATGCTTTGAACCATTCCTGTGACACTAGTTATAGATTGCGATGCTTCACTTCAGGTTTACTGTATCCCTCTGACCTTCTTATTGACGATGAAACACAAAAATTGCATAGGAATTAAATACAAAAGGCACAACGCCGACTTAAGTACAAGAAAACTGACTCTTCTTACTGTCTATGCTTTGAACCATTAATGTGACACTAGTTATAGAATCCGATGCTTCACTTCATGTTTACTGTATTCCTCTGACCTTCTTATTGACGATGAAATACAGAAATTGCATCGGAATTAAATAGAAAAGGCACAATGCCGACTTAAGTACAAGAAAACTGACTCTTCTTACTGTCTATGTTTTGAACCTTTCCTGTGACACTAGTTATAGATTCCGATGCTTCACTTCAGGTTTACTGTATCCCTCTGACCTTCTTATTGACGAAGAAACACAGAAATTGCATCGGAGTTAAATACAAAAGGCACAATACCGACTTAGGTACAAGAAAACTGACTCTTGTTACAGTCTACGTTTTGAAAATTTTTGTAACACTAAAAGTATAGATTCCGATGCTTCACTTCTGGTTTACTGTATCCATCTAATCTTCTTATTGACAATGAAACATAGAAATTGCATCGGAATTAAATGCAAAAGGCACAATGCCGACTTAAGTACAACAAACCTGACTCTTCATACTGTCTATGTTTTGAACAATTCCTGTGACACTAGCTATAGATTCCGATGCTTCACTTCAGGTTTACTGTATCCCTCTGACCTTCTTATTGACGATGAAACACAGAAATTGCATCGGAATTAAATGCAAAAGACTCAATGCCGACTTAAGTACAAGAAAACTGACCCTTCTAACTGTCTATGTTTTGAACCATTCCTGTGACACTAGTTATAGATTCCGATGCTTCACTTCAGGTTTACTGTATCCCTCTTACCTTCTTATTGACGATGAAACACAGATATTGCATGGGAATTAAATACAAAAGGCACAATGCCAACTTAAGTACAAGAAAACTGACTCTTCTTACTGTCTATGTTTGAACCATTCCTGTGACACTAGTTATTGATTCCGATGCTTCACTTCAGGTTTACTGTATCTCTCTGACCTTCTTATTGACGATGAAACACAGAAATTGCATAGGAATTAAATACAAAAGGCACAACGCCGACTTAAGTACAAGAAAACTGACTCTTCTTACTGTCTATGCTTTGAACCATTCCTGTGACACTAGTTATAGATTCCGATGCTTCACTGCAGGTTTACTGTATCCCTCTGTCCTTCTTATTGACGATGAAACACAGAAATTGCATCGGAATGAAATACAAAAGGCACAATGCCGATTTAAGTACAAGACAACTGACTCTTCTTACTGTCTATTCTTTGAACAATTCCTGTGACAGTAGTTATAGATTCCGATGCTTCACTTCAGGTTTACCGTATCCCTCTGACCTTCTTATTGACGATGAAAGACAGAAATTTCATCGGATTAAATACAAAAGGCACAATGCCGACTTAAGTACAAGAAAACTGACTCTTCCTACTGTCTATGTTTTAACCATTCCTGTGACACTAGTTATAGAATCCGATGCTTCACTTTAGGTTCACTATATCCCTCTGACCTTCTTATTGACGATGAAACACTGAAATTGCATCGGAATTAAATACAAACGGCACAATGCCGACTTATGTACAAGGAAACTGACTCTTCATACTGTATATGTTTTGAACCATTCCTGTGACACTAGTTATAGATTCCGTTGCGTCACTTCAGGTTTACTGTATCTTTCTGAAATTCTTATTGACGATGAAACACAGAATTTGCATCGGAATTAAATATAAAAGGCACAATGCCGACTTAAGTACAAGAAAACTGACTCTTCTTACTGTCTATGTTTTGAAACATTCCTGTGACATTAGTTATAGATTCCGATTCTTCACTTTATGTTTACTGTATCCCTCTGACCTTCTTATTGACTATGAAACACGGATGTTGCATCGGAATTAAACACAAAAGGCACAATGCCGACTTAAGTACAAGAAAACTGACCCTTCTAACTGTCTATGTTTTGAACCATTCCTGTGACACTAGTTATAGATTCCGATGCTTCACTTCAGGTTTACTGTATCCCTCTTACCTTCTTATTGGCGATGAAACACAGATATTGCATCGGAATTAAATACAAAAGGCACAATGCCAACTTAAGTACAAGATAACTGACTCTTCTTACTGTCTATGATTTGAACCATTCCTGTGACACTAGTTATAGATTCCGATGCTTCACTTCAGGTTTACTGTATCTCTCTGACCTTCTTATTGACGATGAAACACCGAAATTGCATAGGAATTAAATACAAAAGGCACAACGCCGACTTAAGTACAAGAAAACTGACTCTTCTTACTGTCTATGTTTTGAACCATTCCTGTGACACTAGTTATAGATTCCGAAGCTTCACTTCAGATTTACTGTATCCCTCTGACCTTCTTATTGACGATGAAATACAGAAATTGCATCGGAATGAAATAGAAAAGGCACAATGCCGACTTAAGTACAAGAAAACTGACTCTTCTTACTGTCTATGTTTTGAACGATTCCTGTGACACTAGTTATAGATTCCGATGCTTCACTTCAGGTTTACTGTATCCCTCTGACCTTCTTATTGACGAAGAAACACAGAAATTGCATCGGAGTTAAATACAAAAGGTACAATGCCGACTTAAGTACAAGAAAACTGACTCTTCTTACTGTCTGTGTTTTGAACAATACCTGTGACACTAGTTATAGATTCCGATGCTTCATTTCAGGTTTACTGTATACCTCTGACCTTCTTATTGACGATGAAACACAAAAACTGCATCGGAATTAAATACAAAAGGCACAATGCCGACTTATGTACAAGAAAACTGACTCTTCTTACAGTCTATGATTTCAACCATTCATGTGACACTAGTTATAGATTCCAATGCTTCACTGCAGGTTTACTGTATCCCTCTGACCTTCTTATTGACGATGAAACACTGAAATTGCATCGGAATTAAATATAAAAGGCACATTGCCGACTTAAGTACAAGAAAACTGACACTTCTTACTGTCTATGTTTTGAACCATTCCTGTGACATTAGTTATAGATCCCGATTCTTCACTTTATGTTTACTGTATCCCTCTGACCTTCTTATTGACGATGAAACATAGAAATTGCATCGGAATTAAAATGAGACGGCACATTGCCGACTTAATTACACGAAAACTGACTCTTCTAACTGTCTATGTTTTGAATCATGCCTGTGACACTAGTTACAGATTCCGATGCTTTACTCCAGGTTTACTGTATCCCCTGACCTTCTTATTGACGATGAAACACAGAAATTTCTTCGGAATTAAATACAAAAGGCACAATGCCGACTTAAGTACAAGAAAACTGACTCTCTATACTGTCTATGTTTTGATCCATTCCTGTGACACTAGTTATAGATTCCGATGCTTCACTTTAGGTATACTGTATCCCTCTGACATTCTTATTGACGATGATACATAGAAATTGCATCGGAATTAAATAGAAAAGGAAAAATGCCGACTTAAGTACAAGAAAACTGACTCTTCTTACTGTCTATGTTTTGAACCATTCCTGTGACACTAGTTATAGATTCCGATGCTTCACTTCAGGTTTACTGTATCCCTCTGAACTTCCTATTGAAGATGAAACAACGATATTGATTCGGAAGTAAATATAAAAGGTACAATGCCGACTTAAGTACAAGAAAACTGACTCTTCTTACTGTCTATGTTTGAACCATTCCTGTGACACTAGTTATAGATTCCGATGCTTCTCTTCAGGTTAACTGTATCCCTCAGACCTTCTTGTTGACGATGAAACGCAGAAGTGACATCGGAATTAAAAAAAAAAGCACAATGCCGACTTAAGTAGAAGAAAACTGACTCTTCTTACTGTCTATGATTTGAACCATTCCTGTGACACTAGTTATAGATTCCGATGCTTCACTTCAGGTTTACTGTATCTCTCTGACCTTCTTATTGACGATGAAACACCGAAATTGCATAGGAATTAAATACAAAAGGCACAACGCCGACTTAAGTACAAGGAAACTGACTCTTCTTACTGTCTATGTTTTGAACGATTCCTGTGACACTAGTTATAGATTCCGATGCTTCACTTCAGGTTTACTGTATCCCTCTGACCTTCTTATTGACGAAGAAACACAGAAATTGCATCGGAGTTAAATACAAAAGGTACAATGCCGACTTAAGTACAAGAAAACTGACTCTTCTTACTGTCTATGTTTGAACCATTCATGTGACACTAGTTATAGATTCCGATGCTTCACTCCAGGTTTCTGTATCCCTCTGACCTTCTTGTTGTTGATGAAACACAGAAATTGCATCGGAAATAAATACAAAAGGCACAATGCCGACAAAAGTACAAGAAAACTGACTCTTCTTACTGTCTATGTTTTGAACAATACCTGTGACACTGGTTACAGTTTCCGATGCTTCACTTCAGGTTCACTGTATCCCTCTGACCTGCTTATTGACGATGAAACACAGATATTGCATCGGAATTAAATACTAAATGCACAATGCCGACTTAAGTACAATTAAACTGACTCTTCTTGCTGTCTATGTTTTGAACCATTCCTGTGACACTAGTTATAGATTCCGATGCTTCACTTCAGGTTTACTGTATCCCTCTGACCTTCTTATTGGCGATGAAACACAGAAATAGAATCGGAATTAAATACAAAAGGCACAATGCCGACATAAGTACAAGAAAATTGACTCTTCTTACTGTCTATGTTTGAACCATTCCTATGACACTAGTTATAGATTCCGATGCTTCACTTCAGGTTAACTGTATCCCTCAGACCTTCTTATTGACGATGAAACGCAGAAATGACATCGGAATTAAATACAAAAGGCACAATGCCGTCTTAAGTACAAGAAAACTGACTCTTCTTACTGTCTACGTTTGAACCATTCATGTGACACTAGTTATAGATTCCGATGCTTCACTTCAGGTTTCTGTATCCCTCTGACCTTCTTATTGTTGATGAAACACAGAAATTGCATTGGAAATAAATACAAAAGGCACAATGCCGACTTAAGTACAAGAAAACTGACTCTTCTTACTGTCTATGTTTTGAACAATTCCTGTGACACTGGTTACAGATTCCGATGCTTCACTTCAGGTTCACTGTATCCCTCTGACCTTCTTATTGACGATGAAACACAGAAATTGCATCGGAATTAAATACAAAAGGCACAATGCCAGCTTAAGTACAAGAAAACTGACTCTTCTTACTGTCTATGTTTTGAACCATTCACGTGACTCTAGTTATAGATTCCGATGCTTCACTTCAGGCTTACTGTATCCCTCTGTCCTGCTTATTGACGATGAAACACAAATATTGAATCGGAATTAAATACTAAAGGCACAATGCCGACTTAAGTACAAGAAAACTGACTCTTCTTACTGTCTAGGTTTTGAACCATTCCTGTGGCACTAGGTATGGATGCGGATGCTTCACTTCAGGTTTACTGTACTCTATGACCTTCTCATTGATGATGAATCCCAAAATTGCATCGGAATGAAATACAAAAGGCACAATGCCGACTTAAGTACAAGAAACCTGACTCTTCTTACTGTCTATGTTTTGAACCATGCCTGTGACACTAGTTATAGATTCCGATGCTTCACTTCAGATTTACTGTATCCCTCTGACCTTCTTATTGACGATGAAACACAGAAATTGCATCGGAATTAAATACTAAAGGCACATTGCCAGCTTAAGTACAAGTAAACTGACTCTTCTTACTGTCTATGTTTTGAACCATTCATGTGACACTAGTTATAGCTTCCGATGCTTCACTTCATGTTTACTGTATCCCTCTGACCATCTTATTGGCGATGAAACACAGATATTGCATCGTAATTAAATACAAAAGGCACAATGCCGACTTAAGTACAAGAAAACTGACTCTTCTCACTGTCTATGTTTTGAACCATTCATGTGACACTAGTTATAGATTCCGATGCTTTACTCCAGGTTTACTGTATCCCTCTGACCATCTTATTGACGATGAAACACAGAAATTGCTTCGGAATTAAATACAAAAGGCACATTGCCGACTTAAGTATAAGAAAACTGACTCTCCTTACTGTCTATGATTTGAACCATTCCTGTAACACTAGATATGGAATCCGATGCTTCACTTCAGGTTTACTGTATCCCTCTGGCCTTCATATTGACGATGAACACAGAAATTACATCGGAATTAAATACAAAAGGCACAATGCCGACTTAAGTACAAGAAAACTGACTCCTCTTACTGTCTAAGTTTTGAACCATTCCTGTGACACTAGTTATAGATTCCGGTGCTTCACTTCAGGTTTACTGTATCCCTTGGACCTTCTTATTGACGATGTAACACAGAAATTGCATCGGAATTAAATACAAAAGGCACAATGCCGACTTAAGTACAAGAAAACTGACTCCTCTTACTGTCTTTGATTTGAACCATTCCTGTAACACTAGATATAGATTCGATGCTTCACTTCAGGTTTACTGTATCCCTCTGACCTTCTTATTGGCGATGAAACACAGAAATAGCATCGGAATTTAATACAAAAGGCACTATGCCGACTCAAGTACAAGAAAATTGACTCTTCTTACTGTCTATGTTTGAACCATTCCTGTGACACTAGTTATAGATTCCGATGCTTCACTTCAGGTTAATTGTATCCCTCAGATCCTCTTATTGACGATGAAACGCAGAAATGACATCGGAATTAAATACAAAAAGCACAATGCCGACTGAAGTACATGAAATCTGACTCTTCTTACTGTCTATGTTTTGAACCATGCCTGTGACACTAGTTATAGATTCCGATGCTTCACTTTAGGTTTACTGTATCCCTCTGACCTTCTTATTGACGATGAAACACAGAAATTGCATCGGAATTAAATACAAAAGGCACAATGCCGTCTTAAGTACAAGAAAACTGACTCTTCTTACTGTCTATGTTTGAACCATTCATGTGACACTAGTTATCGATTCCGATGCTTCACTTCAGGTTTCTGTATCCCTCTGACCTTCTTATTGTTGATGAAACACAGAAATTGCATCGGAATTAAATGCAAAAGGCACAATGCCGACTTAAGTACAAGAAATCTGACTCTTCTTACTGTCTATGTTTTGAACAATTCCTGTGACACTGGTTACAGATTCCGATGCTTCACTTCAGGTTCACTGTATCCCTCTCACCTTCTTATTGACGATGAAACACCTAAATTGCATCGGAATTAAATACAAAAGGCACAATGCCAGCTTAAGTACAAGAAAACTGACTCTTCTTACTGTCTAGGTTTTGAACCATTCCTGTGGCACTAGGTATGGATTCCGATGCTTCACTTCAGGTTTACTGTACTCTATGACCTTCTTATTGACGACGAAACACAAAATTGCATCGGAATGAAATACAAAAGGCACAATGCCGACTTAAGAACAAGAAAACTGACTCTTCCTACTGTCTATGTTTTGAATCATTCATGTGACACTCCTTATTGGTTCCGATGCTTTACTTCAGGTTCACTGTATCCCTCTGACCTTCTCATTGACGATGAAACACAGAAATTGCTTCGGAATTAAATACTAAAGGCACAATGCCGGCTTAAGTACAAGGTAACTGACTCTTCTTATTGTCTGTGTTTTGAACCATTCCTGTGACACTAGTTATAGATTCCGATGCTTCACTTCAGGTTTACTGTATCCCTCTGACCTTCTTATTGACGATGAAACACTGAAATTGCATCGGAATTAAATATAAAAGGCACAATGCCGACTTAAGTACAAGAAAACTGACTCTTCTTACTGTCTATGTTTTGAACCATTCCTGTGACATTAGTTATAGATTCCGTTGCTTCACTTCAGGTTTACTGTATCTTACTGACATTCTTATTGACAATGAAACACAGAAATTACATCGGAATTATATACAAAAGGTACAACGCCGAATTAAGTAAAAGAAAACTGACTCTTCTTACTGTCTATATTTTGAAACATTCATGTGACACTCCTTATTGGTTCCGATGCTTTACTTCAGGTTCACTGTATCCCTCTGACCTTCTTATTGACGATGAAACACAGAAATTGCTTCGGAATTAAATACTAAAGGCACAATGCCGGCTTAAGTACAAGGTAACTGACTCTTCTTATTGTCTGTGTTTTGAACCATCCCTGTGACACTAGTTATAGATTCCGATGCTTCACTTCAGGTTTACTGTATCCCTCTGACCTTCTTATTGACGATGAAACACTGAAATTGAATCGGAATTTAATATAAAAGGCACATTGCTGACTTAAGTACAAGAAAACTGACTCTTCTTACTGTCTATGTTTTGAACCATTCCTGTGACATTAGTTATAGATCCCGATTCTTCACTTTATGTTTACTGTATCCCTCTGACCTTCTTATTGACGATGAAACATAGAAATTGCATCGGAATTAAATAGAGAAGGCACAATGCCGACTTAAGTACACGAAAAGTGACTCTTCTAACTGTCTATGTTTTGAATCATGCCTGTGACACTAGTTATAGATTCCGATGCTTTACTCCAGGTTTAATGTATCACTCTGACCTTCTTATTTACGATGAAACACAGAAATTTCTTCGGAATTAAATACAAAATGCACAATGCCGACTTAAGTAGAAGAAAACTGACTCTCCTTACTGTCTATGTTTTGATCCATTCCTGTGACACTAGTTATAGATTCCGATGCTTCACTTTAGGTATACTGTATCCCTCTGACCTTCTTATTGACGATGATACATAGAAATTGCATCGGAATTAAATAGAAAAGGAACAATGCCGACTTAAGTACAAGAAAACTGACTCTTCTTACAGTCTATGTTTTGAACCATTCCTGTGACACTAGTTATAGATTCCGATCCTTCACTTCAGGTTTACTGTATCCCTCTGACCTTCCTATTGAAGATGAAACACCGATATTGCATCGGATGTAAATACAAAACGTACAATGCCGACTTAAGTACAAGAAAACTGACTCTTCTTACTGTCTATGTTTGAACCATTCCTGTGACACTAGTTATAGATTCCGATGCTGCACTTCAGGTTAACTGTATCACTCAGACCTTCTTATTGACGATGAAACGCAGAAGTGACATCGGAATTAAAAAAAAAGCACAATGCCGACTTAAGTACATGAAATCTGACTCTTCTTACTGTCTATGTTTTGAACCATGCCTGTGACACTAGTTATAGATTCCGATGCTTCACTTCAGGTTTACTGTATCCCTCTGACCTTCTTATTGACGATGAAACACAGAAATTGCATCGGAATTAAATACTAAATGCACAATGCCGACTTAAGTACAAGAAAACTGACTCTTCTTCCTGTCTATGTTTTGAACCATTCCTGTGACACTAGTTATAGATTCCGATGCTTCACTTCAGGTTTACTGTATCCCTCTGACCTTCTTAATGGCGATGAAACACAGAAATAGCATCGGAAATAAATACAAAAGGCACAATGCCGATATAAGTACAAGAAAATTGACTCTTCTTACTGTCTATGTTTGAACCATTCCTATGACACTAGTTATAGATTCCGATGCTTCACTTCAGGTTAACTGTATCCCTCAGACCTTCTTATTGACGATGAAACGCAGAAATGACATCGGAATTAAATACAAAAAGCACAATGCCGACTTAAGTACATGAAATCTGACTCTTCTTACTGTCTATGTTTTGAACCATTCCTGTGACACTAGCTATAGATTCCGATGCTTCATTTTAGGTTTACTGTATCCCCCTGACCTTCTTATTGACGATGAAACACAGAAATTGCATCGGATTTAAATACAAAAGGCACAATGCCGTCTTAAGTACAAGAAAACTGACACTTCTTACTGTCTGTGTTTGAACCATTCATGTGACATTAGTTATAGATTCCGATGCTTCACTTCAGGTTTCTGTATCCCTCTGACCTTCTTGTTGTTGATGAAACACAGAAATTGCATCGGAAATAAATACAAAAGGCACAATGGCGACTTAAGTACAAGAAAACTGACTCTTCTTACTGTCTATGTTTTGAACAATTCCTGTGACACTGGTTACAGATTCCGATGCTTCACTTCAGGTTCACTGTATCCCTCTGACCATCTTATTGACGATGAAACACAGAAATTGCATCGGAATTAAATACAGAAGGCACAATGCCAGCTTAAGTACACGAAAACTGACTCTTCTTACTGTCTATGTTTTGAACCATTCATGTGACACTAGTTTTAGCTTCCGATGCTTCACTTCAGGTTTACTGTATCCCTCTGACACGCTTATTGACGATGAAACACAGATATTGCATCGGAATTAAATACTAAAGGCACAATGCCGACTTAAGTACAAGAAAACTGACTCTTCTTACTGTCTAGGTTTTGAACCATTCCTGTGGCACTAGGTATGGATTCCGATGCTTCACTTCAGGTTTACTGTACTCTTTGACCTTCTCATTGACTATGAATCCCAAAATTGCATCGGAATGAAATACAAAAGGCACAATGCCGACTTAAGTACAAGAAACCTGACTCTTCTTACTGTCTATGATTTGAACCATTCCTGTGACACTAGTTATAGATTCCGATGCTTCACTTCATGTTAACTGTATCCCTCTGACCTTCTTATTGACGATGAAACGCAGAGATCGCTTCGGAATTAAATACAAGAAGCACAATGCCGACTTAAGTACAAGAAAACTGACTCTTCTCACTGTCTATGCTTTGAACCATTCATGTGACACTAGTTGTAGATTCCGATGCTTTACTCCAGGTTTACTGTATCCCTCTGACCATCTTATTGACGATGAAACACAGAAATTGCATCGGAATTAAATACAAAAGGCACATTGCCGACTTAAGTACAAGAAAACTGACTCTCCTTACTGTCTATGATTTGAACCATTCCTGTAACACTAGATATAGAATCCGATGCTTCACTTCAGGTTTACTGTATCCCTCTGACCTTCTTATTGACGATGAAACACAGTACATGCATCGGAATGAAATACAAAAAGCACAATGCAGACTTAAGTACAAGAAAACTGACTCTTCTTACTGTCTATGATTTGAACTTTTCCTGTGACACTAGTTATAGATTCCGATGCTTCACTTCAGGTTTACTGTATCCCTCTGGCCTTCATATTGACGATGAACACAGAAATTACATCGGAATTAAATACAAAAGGCACAATGCCGACTTAAGTACAAGAAAACTTACTCTTCTTACTGTCTAAGTTTTGAACCATTCCTGTGACACTAGTTATAGATTCCGATGCTTCACTTCAGGTTTACTGTATCCCTTGGACCTTCTTATTGACGATGTAACACAGAAATTGCATCGGAATTAAATACAAAAGGCACAATGCCGACTTAAGTACAAGAAAACTGACTCTTCTTACTGTCTATGATTTGAACCATTCCTGTAACACTAGATATAGATTTCGATGCTTCACTTCAGGTTAACTGTATCCCTCAGACCTTCTTATTGACGATGAAACGCAGAAGTGACATCAGAATTAAAAAAAAAGCACAATGCCGACTTAAGTACATGAAATCTGACTCTTCTTACTGTCTATGTTTTGAACCATGCCTGTGACACTAGTTATAGATTCCGATGCTTCACTTCAGGTTTACTGTATCCCTCTGACCTTCTTATTGACGATGAAACACAGAAATTGCATCGGAATTAAATACTAAATGCACAATGCCGACTTAAGTACAAGAAAACTGACTCTTCTTCCTGTCTATGTTTTGAACCATTCCTGTGACACTAGTTATAGATTCCGATGCTTCACTTCAGGTTTACTGTATCCCTCTGACCTTCTTAATGGCGATGAAACACAGAAATAGCATCGGAAATTAATACAAAAGGCACAATGCCGATATAAGTACAAGAAAATTGACTCTTCTTACTGTCTATGTTTGAACCATTCCTATGACACTAGTTATAGATTCCGATGCTTCACTTCAGGTTAACTGTATCCCTCAGACCTTCTTATTGACGATGAAACGCAGAAATGACATCGGAATTAAATACAAAAAGCACAATGCCGACTTAAGTACATGAAATCTGACTCTTCTTACTGTCTATGTTTTGAACCATTCCTGTGACACTAGTTATAGATTCCGATGCTTCATTTTAGGTTTACTGTATCCCCCTGACCTTCTTATTGACGATGAAACACAGAAATTGCATCGGATTTAAATACAAAAGGCACAATGCCGTCTTAAGTACAAGAAAACTGACACTTCTTACTGTCTGTGTTTGAACCATTCATGTGACACTAGTTATAGATTCCGATGCTTCACTTCAGGTTTCTGTATCCCTCTGACCTTCTTGTTGTTGATGAAACACAGAAATTGCATCGGAAATAAATACAAAAGGCACAATGCCGACTTAAGTACAAGAAAACTGACTCTTCTTACTGTCTATGTTTTGAACAATTCCTGTGACACTGGTTACAGATTCCGATGCTTCACTTCAGGTTCACTGTATCCCTCTGACCATCTTATTGACGATGAAACACAGAAATTGCATCGGAATTAAATACAAAAGGCACAATGCCAGCTAAAGTACACGAAAACTGACTCTTCTTACTGTCTATGTTTTGAACCATTCATGTGACACTAGTTTTAGCTTCCGATGCTTCACTTCAGGTTTACTGTATCCCTCTGACACGCTTATTGACGATGAAACACAGATATTGCATCGGAATTAAATACTAAAGGCACAATGCCGACTTAAGTACAAGAAAACTGACTCTTCTTACTGTCTAGGTTTTGAACCATTCCTGTGGCACTAGGTATGGATTCCGATGCTTCACTTCAGGTTTACTGTACTCTTTGACCTTCTCATTGACTATGAATCCCAAAATTGCATCGGAATGAAATACAAAAGGCACAATGCCGACTTAAGTACAAGAAACCTTCTTACTGTCTATGATTTGAACCATTCCTGTGACACTAGTTATAGATTCCGATGCTTCACTTCATGTTAACTGTATCCCTCTGACCTTCTTATTGACGATGAAACGCAGAGATCGCTTCGGAATTAAATACAAAAAGCACAATGCCGACTTAAGTACAAGAAATGTGACTCTTCTTACTGTCTATGTTTTGAACCATGCCTGTGACACTAGTTATAGATTCCGATGCTTCACTTCAGATTTACTGTATCCCTCTGATCCTCTTATTGACGATGAAACACAGAAATTGCATCGGAATTAAATACCAAAGGCACATTGCCAGCTTAAGTACAAGAAAACTGACTCTTCTTACTGTCTATGTTTTAAACCATTCATGTGACACTAGTTATAGCTTCCGATGCTTCACTTCAGGTTTACTGTATCCCTCTGACCATCTTATTGGCGATGAAACACAGATATTGCATCGTAATTAAATACAAAAGGCACAATGCCGACTTAAGTACAAGAAAACTGACTCTTCTCACTGTCTATGTTTTGAACCATTCATGTGACACTAGTTGTAGATTCCGATGCTTTACTCCAGGTTTACTGTATCCCTCTGACCATCTTATTGACGATGAAACACAGAAATTGCATCGGAATTAAATACAAAAGGCACATTGCCGACTTAAGTACAAGAAAACTGACTCCCCTTACTGTCTATGATTTGAACCATTCCTGTAACACTAGATATAGAATCCGATGCTTCACTTCAGGTTTACTGTATCCCTCTGACCTTCTTATTGACGATGAAACACAGTACATGCATCGGAATGAAATACAAAAAGCACAATGCAGACTTAAGTACAAGAAAACTGACTCTTCTTACTGTCTATGATTTGAACTTTTCCTGTGACACTAGTTATAGATTCCGATGCTTCACTTCAGGTTTACTGTATCCCTCTGGCCTTCATATTGACGATGAACACAGAAATTACATCGGAATTAAATACAAAAGGCACAATGCCGACTTAAGTACAAGAAAACTTACTCTTCTTACTGTCTAAGTTTTGAACCATTCCTGTGACACTAGTTGTAGATTCCGATGCTTCACTTCAGGTTTACTGTATCCCTTGGACCTTCTTATTGACGATGTAACACAGAAATTGCATCGGAATTAAATACAAAAGGCACAATGCCGACTTAAGTACAAGAAAACTGACTCTTCTTACTGTCTATGATTTGAACCATTCCTGTAACACTAGATATAGTTTTCGATGCTTCACTTCAGGTTTACTGTATCCCTCTGACCTTCTTACTGGCGATGAAACACAGAAATAGCATCGGAATTTAATACAAAAGGCACAATGCCGACTCAAGTACAAGAAAATTGACTCTTCTTACTGTCTATGTTTGAACCATTCCTGTGACACTAGTTATAGATTCCGATGCTTCACTTCAGGTTACCTGTATCCCTCAGACCTTCTTATTGACGATGAAACGCAGAAATGGCTTCGGAATTAAATACAAAAGGCACAATGCCGACTTAAGTACAAGAAAACTTACTCTTCTTACTGTCTAAGTTTTGAACCATTCCTGTGACACTAGTTGTAGATTCCGATGCTTCACTTCAGGTTTACTGTATCCCTTGGACCTTCTTATTGACGATGAAACACAGAATATGCAATCGGAATTAAATACAAAAGGCACAAAGCCGTCTTAAGTACAAGAAAACTGACTCTTCTTACTGTCTATGTTTGAACCATTCATGTGACACTAGTTATAGATTCCGATGCTTCACTTCAGGTTTCTGTATCCCTCTGACCTTATTGTTGATGAAACACAGAAATTGCATCGGAATTAAATACAAAAGGCACAATGCCGACTTAGGTACAAGAAAACTGACTCTTCTTACTGTCTATGATTTGAACAATTCCTGTGACACAGGTTACAGATTCCGATGTTTCACTTCAGGTTCACTGTATCCCTCTCACCTTCTTATTGACGATGAAACACCTAAAATGCATCGGAATTAAATACAAAAGGCACAATGCCAGCATAAGTACAAGAAAACTGACTCTTCTTACTGTCTAGGTTTTGAACCATTCCTGTGGCACTAGGTATGGATTCCGATGCTTCACTTCAGGTTTACTGTACTCTATGACCTTCTTATTGACGATGAAACACAAAATTGCATCGGAATGAAATACAAAATGCACAATGCCGACTTAAGTACAAGAAACCTGACTCTTCTTACTGTCTATGATTTGAACCATTCCTGTGACACTAGTTATAGATTCCGATGCTTCACTTCATGTTAACTGTATCCCTCTGACCTTCTTATTCACGATGAAACGCAGAAATCGCTTCGGAATTAAATACAAAAAGCACAATGCCGACTAAAATACAAGAAATGTGACTCTTCTTACTGTCTATGTTTTGAACCATGCCTGTGACACTAGTTATAGATTCCGATGCTTCACTTCAGGTTTACTGTATCCCTCTGACCTTCTTATTGCCAATGAAACACAGAAATTGCTTCGGAATTAAATACAAAAGGCACATTGCCGACTTAAGTACAAGAAACCTGACTCTCCTTACTGTCTATGATTTGAACCATTCCTGTAACACTAGATATAGATTCCGATGCTTCACTTCAGGTTTACTGTATCCCTCTGACCTTCTTATTGACGATGAAACACAGTAAATGCATCAGAATTAAATACAAAAGGCGCAATGCCGACTTAAGTACAAGAAAACTGACTCTTCTTACTGTCTAAGTTTTGAACCATTCCTGTGACACTAGTTATAGATTCCGATGCTTCACTTCAGGATTACTGTAACCCTCGGACCTACTTATTGACGATGAAACACAGAAATTGCATCTTAATTAAATACAAAAGGCACACGCCGACTTAAGTACAAGAAAACTGACTCTTCTTACTGTCTATGTTTTGAACCATTCCTGTGACACTAGTTATAGATTCTGATGCTTCACTTCAGGTTCACTGTATGCCTGTGACATTCTTAATGACAATGAAACACAGAAATTGCATCGGAATTATATACAAAAGGCACAATGCCGACTTAAGAACAAGAAAACTGACTCTTCTTACTATCTATGTTTTGAACCATTTCTGTGACACTAGTTATAGATGCTATCACTTCACTTTAGGTTTACTGTATCTCTCTGACTTTCTTATTGACGATGAAACACAGAAATTGCATCGGAGTTAAATACAAAAAGCACAATGCCGACTTAAGTACAAGAAAACTGACTCTTCTTACAGTCTATATTTGAACCATTCGTGTGACACTAGTTATAGATTCCGATGCTTCTCTTCAGGTTTACTGTATCCCTCTGACCTTCTTATTGACGATGAAACACAGATATTGCATCGGAATGAAATACAAAAGGCACAATGCCGACTTAAGTGCAAGAAAACTGACTCATCTTACTGTCTATGATTTGAACCATTCCTGTGACAGTAGTTATAGATTCCGATGCTTCACTGCAGGTTTACTGTATCCCTCTGACATTCTTAATGACGACGAAACACAGAAATTGCATCGGAATTAAATACAAAAGGCACAACGCCGACTTAAGTACAAGAAAACTGACCCTTCTTACTTTCCATGTTTTGAACCATTCCTGTGACACTAGTTATAGATTCCGATGCTTCAGTTCAGGTTTACTGTATCCCTCTGACCTTCTTATTGACGATGAAACACAGAAATTGCATCGGAATTAAATGCAAAAGGCACAATGCCGACATAAGTACAAGAAAACGGACTCTTCTTACTGTCATTGTTTTGAACCTTTCCTGTGACACTAGTTAAAGATTCCGATGCTTCACTTCAGGTTCACTGTATCCCTCTGACATTCTTAATGACGATGAAACACAGAAATTGCATCGGAATTAAATACAAAAGGCACAATGCCGACTTAAGTACAAGAAAACTGACTCTTCTTACGTTCTATGTTTTGAACCATTCCTGTGACACTAGTTATAGATTCCGATGCTTCACTTCAGGTTTACTGTATCCCTCTCACCTTCTTATTGGCGATGAAACACAGAAATTGCATCGGAATTAAATGCAAAAGGCACAATGCCGACATAAGTACAAGAAAACGTACTCTTCTTACTGTCTATGTTTGAACCATTCCTGTGACACTAGTTATAAATTACGATGCTTCGCTTCAGGTTAACTGTATCCCTCTGACCATCTTGTTGACGATGAAACGCAGAAATCGCATCGGAATTAAATACAAAAAGCACAATGGCGTCTGAAGTACAAGAAATCTGACTCTTCTTACTGTCTATGTTTGAACCATTCCTGTGACACTAGTTATAGATTCCGATGCTTCACTTCAGGTTTACTGTATCCCTCTGACCTTCTTATTGACGATGAAACACAGAAATTGCATCGGAATGAAATACAAAAGGCACAATGCCGACTTAAGTACAAGAAAACTGACTCTTCTTACTGTCTATGTTTTGAACAATTCCTGTGACACTAGTTACGGATTCCAATGCTTCACTTCAGGTTCATTGTATCCCTCTGACCTTCTTATTGACGATGAAACACAGAAATTAAATCAGAATTACATTCAAAAGGCACAATGCCAGCTTAAGTACAAGAAAACTGACTCTTCTTACTATGTTTTGAACCATTCATAGCTAGTTATAGCTACCGATGCTTCACTTCAGGTTTACTGTATCCATCTGACCGTCTTATTGACGATGAAACACAGAAATAGCTTCGGAATTAAATACAAAAGGCACAATGCCAACTTATGTACAAGACAACTTACTCTTCTTACTGTCTATGTTTGAATCATTCATGTGACACTAGTTATAGATTCCAATGCTTCACTTCATTTTTACTGTATCCCTCTGACCTTCTTATTGACGATGAAACACAGAAATTGCATCGGAATTAAATAGAAAAGTCTCAATGCCGACTTAAGTACAAGAAAACTGACACTTCTTATTGCTATGCTTTGAACCATTCCTGTGACACTAGTTATAGATTCCGATGCTTCACTTCGGGTTTACTGTATCCCTCTGACATTCTTATTGACGATGAAACACAGAAATTTCATCGAAATTAAATACAAAAGGCACAATGACGACTTAACTACAAGAAAACTGACTCTTCTCACTGTCTATGATTTGAACCATTCCTGTGACACTAGTTATAGAATCCGATGCTTCACTTCAGGTTTACTGTATCCCTCCGACCTTCCTATTGACGATGAAACACAGAAATTGCATCGGAATTAAATAGAAAAGGCAAAATGCCGACTTAAGTACAGGAAAACTGACTCTTCTTACTAACTATGTTTTGAACCATGCCTATGACACTAGTTATAGATTCCGATGCTTCACCTCAGGTTTACTGTATCCCTCTGACTTTCTTATTGACGATGAAACACAGAAATTGCAACGGAATTAAATTCATAGGGCACAATGCCGACTTATGTACAAGAAAACTGACTCTTCTTACTCTCTATGTTTTGAACCATTCCTGTGACACTAGTTATTGATTCCGATGCTTCACTTCAGGTTTACTGTATCCCTCTGACCTTCTTATTGACGATGAAACACAGAAATTGCAGCGGAATTAAATACAAAAGGCACAATGCCGACTTAAATAGAAGAAAACTGACTCTTCTTACTCTCTATGTTTTGAACCATTCATGTGACACTAATTATAGATTCCGATGCTTCACTTCAGGTTTACTGTATCCCTCTGACCTTCTTATTGACGATGATACACAGAAATTGCATCGGAATTAAATAAAAAAGCACAACGCCCACTTAAGTACAAGAAAACCGACTCTTCTTTCTGTCTATGTTTTAACCATTCCTGTGACACTAGTTAGTGATTCCGATGCTTCACTTCAGGTTTCCTGTATCCCTCTGACCTTCTTATTGACGATGTAACACAGAAATTGCATCGGAATTAAATACAAAATGCACAATGCCGACTTAAGTACAAGAAAACTGACTCTTCTTACTGTCTATGTTTTGAACCATTCCTGTGACAGTAGTTATAGATTCCGATGCTTCACTTCAGTTTTACTGAATCCCTCTGAACTGCTTATTGACGATGATGCACAGAAATTGCATCGGAATTAAATAAAAAAGACACAATGCCGACTTAAGTACAAGAAAACTGACTTTTCTTCCTGTCTATGTTTTGAACCATTCCTGTGACACTAGCTATAGATTCCGATGCTTCAGTTCAGGTTTACTGTATCCCTCTCACCTTCTTATTGACGATGAAACACAGAAATTGCATCGGAATAAAATACAAAAGGCACAATGCCGACTTAAGTACAAGAAAACTGACTCTTCTTACTGTCTAAGTTAGAAACATCCATTTGACACTAGTTATAGATTCCGATGCTTCACTTCAGTTTACTGTATCCCACTGACCTTCTTATTGACGATGAAACACAGAAATTGTATCGGAATTAAATAGAAAAGGCACAATGCCGACTTAAGTACAAGAAAACTGACTCTTCTTAGTGTCTATGTTTTCTACCATTCCTGTGACACTAGTTATAGATTCCGATGCTTCACCTCAGGTTTACTGTATCCCTCTGACCTTCTTATTGACGATGAAACACAGAAATTGCAACGGAATTAAATATAAAAGGCACAATGCCGACTTAAGTACAAGAAAACCGATTCTTCTTACTGTCTATGATTTGAACCATTCCTGTGACACTACCTGTAGATACCGAGTCTTCACTCAAGTTTACTGTATCCCTTGGAGCTTCTTATTGACGATGAAAAACAGAAATTAAATCGGAATGAAATTCATAAGGCACAATGCCGACTTATGTACAAGAAAACTGACTCTTCTTACTGTCTATGTTTTGAACAATTCCTGTGACACTAGTTATAGATTCCGATGCTTCACTTCAAGTTAACTGTATCCCTCTGACCTTCTTATTGACGATGAAACACAGAAATTGCAGCGGAATTAAATACAAAAGGCACAATGCCGACTTAAGTACAAAAAAACTGACTCTTCTTACTCTCTATGTTTTGAACCATTCATGTGACACTAATTATAGATTCCGATGCTACATTTCAGGTTTACTGTATCCCTCTGACCTTCTTATTGACGATGAAACACAGAAATTGCATCGGAATTAAATACAAAAGGCACAATGCCGACTTATGCACAAGAAAACTGACTCTTCTTACTATCTGTGTTTGAACCTTTCATGTGACGCTAGTTATAGATTCCGATACTTCACTTCAGTTTTACTGTATCCATCTGACCTTCTTATTGACGATGATGCACAGAAATTGCATCGGAATTAAATAAAAAAGCATAATGCCGACTTAAGTACAAGAAAACTGACTCTTCTTACTGTCTATGTTTGAAAAATTCCTGTGACTCTAGTTATAGATTCCGATGCTTCACTTCATGTTTACTGTATCCCTCTGACCTTCTTATTGACGATGTGATACAAAAATCGCATCGGAATTAAATACAAAAGGCACAATGCCGACTTAAGTACAAGAAAACTGACTCTTCTTACTGTCTATGTTTTGGACCATTCCTGTGACAGTAGCTATTGATTCCGATGCTTCACTTCAGGTTTACTGTATCCCTCTGACCATCTTATTGACGATGAAAACAGAAATTGCATCGGAATTAAATACAAAAGGCACAATGCCGACTTAAGTACAAGAAAACTGACTCTTCTTACCGTCTATATTTTGAACCATTCCTGTGACACTAGTTATAGATTCCGATGCTTCATTTCAGGTTCACTGTATCCCTCTGTCCTTCTTATTGACGATGAAACACACAAATTGCATCGGAATTAAATACAAAAGGCACAACGCCGACTTAAGTGCAAGAAAACTGACTCTTTTTAATGTCTATGTTTTGAACCATTCCTGTGACACTAGTTATAGATTCCGATATTTCACTTCAGGTTTACTGTATCCCTCTGACCTTCTTAATGACGATGAAACACAGAAATTGCATCGGAATTAATTACAAAAGGCACAATGCCGACTTAAGTACAAGAAAACTGACTTTTCTTACTGTCTATGTTATGAACCATTGATGTGACACTAGTTATAGATTCCGATGCTTCACTTCAGGTTTACTGTATCCCTCTGACCTTCTTATTGAAGATGAAACACCGATATTGCATCGGATGTAAATGCAAAAGGCACAATGCCGACTTAAGTACAAGAAAACTGACTCTTCTTACTGTCTATGTTTTGAACCATTCCTGCGACACTAGTTATAGATTCCGATGCTTCACTTCAGGTTTACTGTATCCCTCTGACTTTCTTATTGACGATGAAACACAGAAATTGCATCGGAATTGAATTCAAAAGGCACAATGCCGACATAAGTACAAGAAAACTGACTCTTCTTACTGTCTATGTTTGAACCATTCCTGTGACACTAGTTATAGATTCCGATGCTTCACTTCAGGTTTACTGTATCCCTCTGACCGTCTTATTGACGATGAAACACAGAAATTGCATCGGAATTAAATACAAAAGGCACATTGCCAGCTTAAGTACAAGAAAACTGACTCTTCTTACTGTCTATGTTTGAACCATTCATGTGACACTAGTTATAGCTTCTGATGCTTCACTTCAGGTTTACTGTATCCATCAGACCTTCTTATTGACGGTGAAACACAGAAATAGCTTCGGAATTTAATACAAAAGGCACAATGCCGACTTATGTACAAGAAAACTGACTCTTCTCACTGTCTATGTTTTGAACCATTCCTGTGACACTAGTTATAGATTCCGATGCTTCACTTCAGGTTTACTGTATCCCTCCGACCTTCTTATTGACGATGAAACACAGAAATTGCATCGGAATTAAATAGAAAAGGCAAAATGCCGACTTAAGTACAAGAAAACTGACTCTTCTTACTAACTATGTTTTGAACCATTCCTATGACACTAGTTATAGATTTCGATGCTTCACCTCAGGTTTACTGTATCCCTCTGACTTTTTTATTGACGATGAAACACAGAAATTGCAACGGAATTAAATACATAGGCACAATGCCGACTCAAGTTCAAGAAGACTGGCTCTTCTTACTGACTATGTTTTGAAGCATTCCTGTGACACTAGTTATAGACTCCGATGCTTCACTTCAGGTTTACTGTATCCTTCTGACCTTCTTATCGACGATGAAACACAGAAATTGCAGCGGAATTAAATACAAAAGGCACAATGCCGACTTAAGTACAAAAAAACTGACTCTTCTTACTCTCTATGTTTTGAACCATTCATGTGACACTAATTATAGATTCCGATGCTACATTTCAGGTTTACTGTATCCCTCTGACCTTCTTATTGACGATGAAACACAGAAATTGCATCGGAATTAAATACAAAAGGCACAATGCCGACTTATGCACAAGAAAACTGACTCTTCTTACTATCTGTGTTTGAACCTTTCATGTGACGCTAGTTATAGATTCCGATACTTCACTTCAGTTTTACTGTATCCATCTGACCTTCTTATTGACGATGATGCACAGAAATTGCATCGGAATTAAATAAAAAAGCATAATGCCGACTTAAGTACAAGAAAACTGACTCTTCTTACTGTCTATGTTTGAAAAATTCCTGTGACTCTAGTTATAGATTCCGATGCTTCACTTCATGTTTACTGTATCCCTCTGACCTTCTTATTGACGATGTGATACAAAAATCGCATCGGAATTAAATACAAAAGGCACAATGCCGACTTAAGTACAAGAAAACTGACTCTTCTTACTGTCTATGTTTTGGACCATTCCTGTGACAGTAGCTATTGATTCCGATGCTTCACTTCAGGTTTACTGTATCCCTCTGACCATCTTATTGACGATGAAAACAGAAATTGCATCGGAATTAAATACAAAAGGCACAATGCCGACTTAAGTACAAGAAAACTGACTCTTCTTACCGTCTATATTTTGAACCATTCCTGTGACACTAGTTATAGATTCCGATGCTTCATTTCAGGTTCACTGTATCCCTCTGTCCTTCTTATTGACGATGAAACACACAAATTGCATCGGAATTAAATACAAAAGGCACAACGCCGACTTAAGTGCAAGAAAACTGACTCTTTTTAATGTCTATGTTTTGAACCATTCCTGTGACACTAGTTATAGATTCCGATATTTCACTTCAGGTTTACTGTATCCCTCTGACCTTCTTATTGACGATGAAACACAGAAATTGCATCGGAATTAATTACAAAAGGCACAATGCCGACTTAAGTACAAGAAAACTGACTTTTCTTACTGTCTATGTTATGAACCATTGATGTGACACTAGTTATAGATTCCGATGCTTCACTTCAGGTTTACTGTATCCCTCTGACCTTCTTATTGAAGATGAAACACCGATATTGCATCGGATGTAAATGCAAAAGGCACAATGCCGACTTAAGTACAAGAAAACTGACTCTTCTTACTGTCTATGTTTTGAACCATTCCTGCGACACTAGTTATAGATTCCGATGCTTCACTTCAGGTTTACTGTATCCCTCTGACTTTCTTATTGACGATGAAACACAGAAATTGCATCGGAATTGAATTCAAAAGGCACAATGCCGACATAAGTACAAGAAAACTGACTCTTCTTACTGTCTATGTTTGAACCATTCCTGTGACACTAGTTATAGATTCCGATGCTTCACTTCAGGTTTACTGTATCCCTCTGACCGTCTTATTGACGATGAAACACAGAAATTGCATCGGAATTAAATACAAAAGGCACATTGCCAGCTTAAGTACAAGAAAACTGACTCTTCTTACTGTCTATGTTTGAACCATTCATGTGACACTAGTTATAGCTTCTGATGCTTCACTTCAGGTTTACTGTATCCATCAGACCTTCTTATTGACGGTGAAACACAGAAATAGCTTCGGAATTTAATACAAAAGGCACAATGCCGACTTATGTACAAGAAAACTGACTCTTCTCACTGTCTATGTTTTGAACCATTCCTGTGACACTAGTTATAGATTCCGATGCTTCACTTCAGGTTTACTGTATCCCTCCGACCTTCTTATTGACGATGAAACACAGAAATTGCATCGGAATTAAATAGAAAAGGCAAAATGCCGACTTAAGTACAAGAAAACTGACTCTTCTTACTAACTATGTTTTGAACCATTCCTATGACACTAGTTATAGATTTCGATGCTTCACCTCAGGTTTACTGTATCCCTCTGACTTTTTTATTGACGATGAAACACAGAAATTGCAACGGAATTAAATTCATATGGCACAATGCCGACTCAAGTACAAGAAAACTGACTCTTCTTACTGTCTATGATTTGAACCATTCCTGTGACACTAGTTATAGATTCCGATGCTTCACTTCAGGTTTACCGTATCCCTCTGACCTTCTTATTGACGATGAAACACAGATATAGCATCGGAATTAAATACATATGGCGCAAAGACGACTTAAGTACAAGAAAACTGACTCTTCTTACTGTCTATGTTTTGAACCATTCCTGTGACACTAGTTATAGATTCCGATGCTTCACTTCAGGTGTACTGTATCCATCAGACCTTCTTATTGACGATGAAACACAGAAATAGCATCGGAATTAAATACAAAAGGCACAATGCCGACTTATGTACAAGAAAAATAACTCTTCCTACTGTCTATGTTTGAACCATTCATGTGACACTAGTTATAGATTCCGATGCTTCACTTCAGGTTTACTGTATCCCTCTGACCTTCTTATTGACGATGAAACACAGAAATTGCATCGGAATTAAATACAAAGGCACAATGCCGACTTAAGTACAGGAAGACTGGCTCTTCTTACAGTCTTCGATTGAACCATTCCTGTGACACTAGTTATAGATTCCGATGCTTCACTTCAGGTTTACTGTATCCCTCTGACCTTCTTATTGACGATGAAACACAGAAATTGCATCGGAATTAAAGACAAAAGGCACAATGCCGACTTAAGTAGAAGAAAACTGACTCTTCTTACTGTCTATGTTTCGAACCATTCATGTGACACTAGTTATAATTTCCGATGCTTCACTTCAGGTTTACTGTATACCTCTGACCTTTTTATTGACGATGAAACACAGAAATTGCATCGCAATTAAATACAAAAGGCACAATGCCGACTTAAGTACAAGAAAACTGACTCTTCTTACCGTCTATGTTTTGAACCATTCCTGTGACACTCGTTATAGATTGCGATGCTTCACTTCAGGTTTACTGTATCCCTCTGACCTTCTTATTGACGATGAAACACAGAAATTGCATATGGAATTAAATACAAAAGGCACAATGCCGACTTAAGTACAAGAAAACTGACTCTTCTTACTGTCTATGTTATGAACCATTCCTGTGACACTAGTTATAGATTCCGATGCTTCACTTCAGGTTTACTGTATCCCTCTGACCTTCTTATTGAAGATGAAACACCGATATTGCATCGGATGTAAATGCTAAAGGCACAATGCCGACTTAAGTACAAGAAAATTGACTATTCTTACTGTCTATGTTTTGAACAATTCCTGTGACACTAGTTACAGATTCCAATGCTTCACTTCAGGTTCATTGTATCCCTCTGACCTTCTTATTGACGATGAAACACAGAAATTGTATAGGAATTAAATACAAAAGGCACAATGCCAGCTTAAGTACAAGAAAACTGACTCTTCTTACTGTCTATGTTTTGAACCATTCCTCTGACACTAGTTATAGATTCCGATGCCTCACTTCAGGTTCACTGTATCCCTCCGACCTTCTTATTGACGATGAAACACAGAAATTGCTTCGGAATTAAATACAAAAGGCACAATGCCGACTTAAGTACAAGAAAACTGACGCTTCTTACTGTCTATGATTTGAACCATTCCTGTGACACTACCTATAGATACCGAGTCTTCACTCAAGTTTACTGTATCCCTTGGACCTTCTTATTGACGATGAAAAACAGAAATTAAATCGGAATGAAATTCATAAGGCACAATGCCGACTTATGTACATGAAAACTGACTCTTCTTACTGTCTATGTTTTGAACCATTCCTGTGACACTAGTTATAGATTCCGATGCTTCACTTCAAGTTAACTGTATCTCTCTGACCTTCTTATTGACGATGAAACACAGAAATTGCAGCGGAATTAAATACAAAAGGCACAATGCCGACTTAAGTACAAAAAAACTGACACTTCTTACTCTCTATGTTTTGAACCATTCATGTGACACTAATTATAGATTCCGATGCTACATTTCAGGTTTACTGTATCCCTCTGACCTTCTTATTGTCGATGAAACACAGGAATTGCATCGGAATTAAATACAAAAGGCACAATGCCGACTTATGTACAAGAAAACTGACTCTTCTTACTATTTGTGTTTGAACCCTTCATGTGACGCTAGTTATAGATTCCGATGCTTCACTTCAGTTTTACTGTATCCATCTGACCTTCTTATTGACGATGATGCACAGAAATTGCATCGGAATTAAATAAAAAAGCACAATGCCGACTTAAGTACAAGAAAACTGACTCTTCTTACTGTCTATGTTTGAAAAATTCCTGTGACACTAGTTATAGATTCCGATGCTTCACTTCATGTTTACTGTATCCCTCTGACCTTCTTATTGACGATGTGACACAGAAATCGCATCGGAATTAAATACAAAAGGCACAATGCCGACTTAAGTACAAGAAAACTGACTCTTCTTACTGTCTATGTTTTGGACCATTCCTGTGACAGTAGCTATTGATTCCGATGCTTCACTTCAGGTTCACTGTATCCCTCTGACCATCTTATTGACGATGAAAACAGAAATTGCATCGGAATTAAATACAAAAGGCACAATGCCGACTTAAGTACAAGAAAACTGACTCTTCTTACCGTCTATATTTTGAACCATTCCTGTGACACTAGTTATAGATTCCGATGCTTCATTTCAGGTTCACTGTATCCCTCTGTCCTTCTTATTGACGATGAAACACACAAATTGCATCGGAATTAAATACAAAAGGCACAACGCCGACTTAAGTGCAAGAAAACTGACTCTTTTTAATGTCTATGTTTTGAACCATTCCTGTGACACTAGTTATAGATTCCGATATTTCACTTCAGGTTTACTGTATCCCTCTGACCTTCTTATTGACGATGAAACACAGAAATTGCATCGGAATTAATTACAAAAGGCACAATGCCGACTTAAGTACAAGAAAACTGACTTTTCTTACTGTCTATGTTATGAACCATTGATGTGACACTAGTTATAGATTCCGATGCTTCACTTCAGGTTTACTGTATCCCTCTGACCTTCTTATTGAAGATGAAACACCGATATTGCATCGGATGTAAATGCAAAAGGCACAATGCCGACTTAAGTACAAGAAAACTGACTCTTCTTACTGTCTATGTTTTGAACCATTCCTGTGACACTAGTTATAGATTCCGATGCTTCACTTCAGGTTTACTGTATCCCTCTGACTTTCTTATTGACGATGAAACACAGAAATTGCATCGGAATTAAATTCAAAAGGCACAATGCCGACATAAGTACAAGAAAACTGACTCTTCTTACTGTCTATGTTTGAACCATTCCTGTGACACTAGTTATAGATTCCGATGCTTCACTTCAGGTTTACTGTATCCCTCTGACCTTCTTATTGACGATGAAACACAGAAATTGCATCGGAATTAAATACAAAAGGCACATTGCCAGCTTAAGTACAAGAAAACTGACTCTCCTTACTGTCTATGTTTTGAACCATTCATGTGACACTAGTTATAGCTTCTGATGCTTCACTTCAGGTTTACTGTATCCATCAGACCTTCTTATTGACGGTGAAACACAGAAATAGCTTCGGAATTAAATACAAAAGGCACAATGCCGACTTATGTACAAGAAAACTGACTCTTCTCACTGTCTATGTTTTGAACCATTCCTGTGACACTAGTTATAGATTCCGATGCTTCACTTCAGCTTTACTGTATCCCTCCGACCTTCTTATTGACGATGAAACACAGAAATTGCATCGGAATTAAATAGAAAAGGCAAAATACCGACTTAAGTACAAGAAAACTGACTCTTCTTACTAACTATGTTTTGAACCATTCCTATGACACTAGTTATAGATTTCGATGCTTCACCTCAGGTTTACTGTATCCCTCTGACTTTATTATTGACGATGAAACACAGAAATTGCAACGGAATTAAATTCATAAGGCACATTGCCAGCTTAAGTACAAGAAAACTGACTCTTCTTACTGTCTATGTTTGAACCATTCATGTGACACTAGTTATAGCTTCTGATGCTTCACTTCAGGTTTACTGTATCCATCAGACCTTCTTATTGACGGTGAAACACAGAAATAGCTTCGGAATTTAATACAAAAGGCACAATGCCGACTTATGTACAAGAAAACTGACTCTTCTCACTGTCTATGTTTTGAACCATTCCTGTGACACTAGTTATAGATTCCGATGCTTCACTTCAGGTTTACTGTATCCCTCCGACCTTCTTATTGACGATGAAACACAGAAATTGCATCGGAATTAAATAGAAAAGGCAAAATGCCGACTTAAGTACAAGAAAACTGACTCTTCTTACTAACTATGTTTTGAACCATTCCTATGACACTAGGTATAGATTTCGATGCTTCACCTCAGGTTTACTGTATCCCTCTGACTTTTTTATTGACGATGAAACACAGAAATTGCAACGGAATTAAATTCATATGGCACAATGCCGACTCAAGTACAAGAAAACTGACTCTTCTTACTGTCTATGATTTGAACCATTCCTGTGACACTAGTTATAGATTCCGATGCTTCACTTCAGGTTTACCGTATCCCTCTGACCTTCTTATTGACGATGAAACACAGATATAGCATCGGAATTAAATACATATGGCGCAAAGACGACTTAAGTACAAGAAAACTGACTCTTCTTACTGTCTATGTTTTGAACCATTCCTGTGACACTAGTTATAGATTCCGATGCTTCACTTCAGGTGTACTGTATCCATCAGACCTTCTTATTGACGATGAAACACAGAAATAGCATCGGAATTAAATACAAAAGGCACAATGCCGACTTATGTACAAGAAAAATAACTCTTCCTACTGTCTATGTTTGAACCATTCATGTGACACTAGTTATAGATTCCGATGCTTCACTTCAGGTTTACCGTATCCCTCTGACCTTCTTATTGACGATGAAACACAGATATAGCATCGGAATTAAATACATATGGCGCAAAGACGACTTAAGTACAAGAAAACTGACTCTTCTTACTGTCTATGTTTTGAACCATTCCTGTGACACTAGTTATAGATTCCGATGCTTCACTTCAGGTGTACTGTATCCATCAGACCTTCTTATTGACGATGAAACACAGAAATAGCATCGGAATTAAATACAAAAGGCACAATGCCGACTTATGTACAAGAAAAATAACTCTTCCTACTGTCTATGTTTGAACCATTCATGTGACACTAGTTATAGATTCCGATGCTTCACTTCAGGTTTACTGTATCCCTCTGACCTTCTTATTGACGATGAAACACAGAAATTGCATCGGAATTAAAGACAAAAGGCACAATGCCGACTTAAGTAGAAGAAAACTGACTCTTCTTACTGTCTATGTTTCGAACCATTCATGTGACACTAGTTATAATTTCCGATGCTTCACTTCAGGTTTACTGTATACCTCTGACCTTTTTATTGACGATGAAACACAGAAATTGCATCGCAATTAAATACAAAAGGCACAATGCCGACTTAAGTACAAGAAAACTGACTCTTCTTACCGTCTATGTTTTGAACCATTCCTGTGACACTCGTTATAGATTGCGATGCTTCACTTCAGGTTTACTGTATCCCTCTGACCTTCTTATTGACGATGAAACACAGAAATTGCATATGGAATTAAATACAAAAGGCACAATGCCGACTTAAGTACAAGAAAACTGACTCTTCTTACTGTCTATGTTATGAACCATTCCTGTGACACTAGTTATAGATTCCGATGCTTCACTTCAGGTTTACTGTATCCCTCTGACCTTCTTATTGAAGATGAAACACCGATATTGCATCGGATGTAAATGCTAAAGGCACAATGCCGACTTAAGTACAAGAAAATTGACTATTCTTACTGTCTATGTTTTGAACAATTCCTGTGACACTAGTTACAGATTCCAATGCTTCACTTCAGGTTCATTGTATCCCTCTGACCTTCTTATTGACGATGAAACACAGAAATTGTATAGGAATTAAATACAAAAGGCACAATGCCAGCTTAAGTACAAGAAAACTGACTCTTCTTACTGTCTATGTTTTGAACCATTCCTCTGACACTAGTTATAGATTCCGATGCTTCACTTCAGTTCTACTGTATCCATCTGACCTTCTTATTGACGATGATGCACAGAAATTGCATCGGAATTAAATAAAAAAGCACAATGCCGACTTAAGTACAAGAAAACTGACTCTTCTTACTGTCTATGTTTGAAAAATTCCTGTGACACTAGTTATAGATTCCGATGCTTCACTTCATGTTTACTGTATCCCTCTGACCTTCTTATTGACGATGTGACACAGAAATCGCATCGGAATTAAATACAAAAGGCACAATGCCGACTTAAGTACAAGAAAACTGACTCTTCTTACTGTCTATGTTTTGGACCATTCCTGTGACAGTAGCTATTGATTCCGATGCTTCACTTCAGGTTCACTGTATCCCTCTGACCATCTTATTGACGATGAAAACAGAAATTGCATCGGAATTAAATACAAAAGGCACAATGCCGACTTAAGTACAAGAAAACTGACTCTTCTTACCGTCTATATTTTGAACCATTCCTGTGACACTAGTTATAGATTCCGATGCTTCACTTCAGGTTTACTGTATCCCTCTGACCTTCTTATTGAAGATGAAACACCGATATTGCATCGGATGTAAATGCAAAAGGCACAATGCCGACTTAAGTACAAGAAAACTGACTCTTCTTACTGTCTATGCTTTGAACCATTCCTGTGACACTAGTTATAGATTCCGATGCTTCACTTCAGGTTTACTGTATCCCTCTGACTTTCTTATTGACGATGAAACACAGAAATTGCATCGGAATTAAATTCAAAAGGCACAATGCCGACATAAGTACAAGAAAACTGACTCTTCTTACTGTCTATGTTTGAACCATTCCTGTGACACTAGTTATAGATTCCGATGCTTCACTTCAGGTTTACTGTATCCCTCTGACCTTCTTATTGACGACGAAACACAGAAATTGCATCGGAATTAAATACAAAAGGCACATTGCCAGCTTAAGTACAAGAAAACTGACTCTCCTTACTGTCTATGTTTTGAACCATTCATGTGACACTAGTTATAGCTTCTGATGCTTCACTTCAGGTTTACTGTATCCATCAGACCTTCTTATTGACGGTGAAACACAGAAATAGCTTCGGAATTAAATACAAAAGGCACAATGCCGACTTATGTACAAGAAAACTGACTCTTCTCACTGTCTATGTTTTGAACCATTCCTGTGACACTAGTTATAGATTCCGATGCTTCACTTCAGCTTTACTGTATCCCTCCGACCTTCTTATTGACGATGAAACACAGAAATTGCATCGGAATTAAATAGAAAAGGCAAATTGCCGACTTAAGTACAAGAAAACTGACTCTTCTTACTAACTATGTTTTGAACCATTCCTATGACACTAGTTATAGATTTCGATGCTTCACCTCAGGTTTACTGTATCCCTCTGACTTTATTATTGACGATGAAACACAGAAATTGCAACGGAATTAAATTCATAAGGCACAATGCCGACTTAAGTAGAAGAAAACTGACTCTTCTTACTGTCTATGTTTTGAACCATTCCTGTGACACTAGTTATAGATTCCGATGCTTCACTTCAGGTGTACTGTATCCATCAGACCTTCATATTGACGATGAAACACAGAAATAGCATCGGAATTAAATACAAAAGGCACAATGCCGACTTATGTACAAGAAAACTAACTCTTCCTACTGTCTATGTTTGAACCATTCATGTGACACTAGTTATAGATTCCGATGCTTCACTTCAGGTTTACTGTATCCCTCTGACCTTCTTATTGACGATGAAACACAGAAATTGCATCGGAATTAAATACAAAGGCACAATGCCGACTTAAGTACAGGTAAACTGGCTCTTCTTACTGTCTTCGATTGAACCATTCCTGTGACACTAGTTATAGATTCCGATGCTTCACTTCAGGTTTACTGTATCCCTCTGACCTTCTTATTGACGATGAAACACAGAAATTGCATCGGAATTAAAGACAAAAGGCACAATGCCGACTTAAGTAGAAGAAAACTGACTCTTCTTACTGTCTATGTTTCGAACCATTCATGTGACACTAGTTATAGATTCCGATGCTTCACTTCAGGTTTACTGTATACCTCTGACCTTTTTAATGACGATGAAACACAGAAATTGCATCGCAATTAAATACAAAAGGCACAATGCCGACTTAAGTACAAGAAAACTGACTCTTCTTACCGTCTATGTTTTGAACCATTCCTGTGACACTCGTTATAGATTGCGATGCTTCACTTCAGGTTTACTGTATCCCTCTGACCTTCTTATTGACGATGAAACACAGAAATTGCATATGGAATTAAATACAAAAGGCACAATGCCGACTTAAGTACAAGAAAACTGACTCTTCGTACTGTCTATGTTATGAACCATTCCTGTGACACTAGTTATAGATTCCGATGCTTCACTTCAGGTTTACTGTATCCCTCTGACCTTCTTATTGAAGATGAAACACCGATATTGCATCGGATGTAAATGCAAAAGGCACAATGCCGACTTAAGTACAAGAAAATTGACTATTCTTACTGTCTATGTTTTGAACAATTCCTGTGACACTAGTTACAGATTCCAATGCTTCACTTCAGGTTCATTGTATCCCTCTGACCTTCTTATTGACGATGAAACACAGAAATTGTATAGGAATTAAATACAAAAGGCACAATGCCAGCTTAAGTACAAGAAAACTGACTCTTCTTACTGTCTATGTTTTGAACCATTCCTGTGACACTAGTTATAGATTCCGATGCTTCACTTCAGGTTCACTGTATCCCTCTGACCTTCTTATTGACGATGAAACACAGAAATTGCTTCGGAATTAAATACAAAAGGCACAATGCCGACTTAAGTACAAGAAAACTGACGCTTCTTACTGTCTATGTTTGAAACATTCATGAGACACTAGTTATAGATTCCGATGCTTCACTTCAGGTTTACAGTATCCCACTGACCTTCTTATTGTTGATGAAACACAGAAATTGCATCGGAATTAATACTAAATGCACAATGCCGACTTAAGTACAAGAAAACTGACTCTTCTTACTGTCTATGTTATGAACCATTCCTGTGACACTAGTTATAGATTCCGATGCTTCACTTCAGGTTTACTGTATCCCTCTGACCTTCTTATAGAAGATGAAACACCGATATTGCATCGGATGTAAATGCAAAAGGCACAATGCCGACTTAAGGACAAGAGGACTGACTCTTCCTACTGTCTACCGTTTGAACCATTCCTGTGACACTAGTTATAGATTCCGATGCTTCACTTCAGGTTCACTGTATCCCTCTGACCTTCTTATTGACGATGAAACACAGAAATTTCTTCGGAATTAAATACAAAAGGCACAATGCCGACTTAAGTACAAGAAAACTGACGCTTCTTTCTGTCTATGTTTGAAACTTTCATGTGACACTAGTTATTGATTCCGATGCTTCACTTCAGGTTTAATGCATCCGTTGGACCTTCTTATTGACAACGAAACACAGAAATTGCATCGGAATTAAATACAAAACGCACAATGCCGACTTAAGGACAAGAGGACTGACTCTTCCTACTGTCTACCGTTTGAACCATTCCTGTGACACTAGTTATAGATTCCGATGCTTCACTTCGGGTTTACTGTATCCCTCTTACCTTCTTATTGACGATGTAACAC
The DNA here is from genome assembly GCF_023864345.2 of Schistocerca serialis cubense. NCBI lineage: Eukaryota > Metazoa > Arthropoda > Insecta > Orthoptera > Acrididae > Schistocerca > Schistocerca serialis. The sequence continues at coordinate 974,227,695 of NC_064641.1, read as the reverse complement.
AGGAATTGCATCGGAATTAAATACAAAAGGCACAATGCCGTCTTAAGTACAAGAAAACTGACTCTTCTTACTGTCTATGTTTTGAACCATTCCTGTGACACTAGTTATAAATTCCGATGCTTCGCTTCAGGTCAACTGTATCCCTCTGACAATCTTATTGACGATGAAACGCAGAAATCGCATCGGAATTAAATACAAAAAGCACAATGCCTACTTAAGTACAAGAAACCTGACTCTTCTTACTGTCTATGTTTTGAACCATTCCTGTGACACTAGCTATAGATTCCGATGCTTCAGTTCAGGTTTACTGTATCCCTCTCACCTTCTTATTGACGATGAAACACAGAAATTGCATCGGAATAAAATACAAAAGGCACAATGCCGACTTAAGTACAAGAAAACTGACTCTTCTTACTGTCTATGTTTGAAAATTCATTTGACACTAGTTATAGATTCCGATGCTTCACTTCAGGTTTACTGTATCCCACTGACCTTCTTATTGTTGATAAAACACAGAAATTTTATCGGAATTAAATACAAAATGCACAATGCCGACTTAAGTACAAGAAAACTGACTCTTCTTACTGTCTATGTTTTGAACTATTCATGTGACACTAGTTATAGATTCCGATGCTTCACTTCAGGTTTACTGTATCCCTCTGACCTTCTTATTGACGATGAAACACAGAAATTGAATCGGAATTAAATAGAAAAGGCACAATGCCGACTTAAGTACAAGAAAACTGACTCTTCTTAGTGTCTATGTTTTCAACCATTCCTGTGACACTAGTTATAGATTCCGATGCTTCACCTCAGGTTTACTGTATCCCTCTGACCTTCTTATTGACGATGAAACACAGAAATTGCAACGGAATTAAATATAAAAGGCACAATGCCGACTTAAGTACAAGAAAACTGACTCTTCTTACTGTCTATGATTTGAACCATTCCTGTGACACTACCTATAGATACCGATTCTTCACTCAAGTTTACTGTATCCCTCTGACCTTCTTATTGACGATGTGACACAGAAATTGCATCGGAATTAAATACAAAAGGCGCAATGCCGACTTAAGTACAAGAAAACTGAATCTTCTTACTGTCTATGTTTGGACCATTCCTGTGACAGTAGCTATAGATTCCGATGCTTCACTTCAGGTTTACTGTATCCCTCTGACCATCTTATTGACGATGAAACACAGAAATTGCATCGGAATTAAATACAAAAGGCACAATGCCGACTTAAGTACAAGAAAACTGACTCTTCTTACTGTCTATGTTTTGAACCATTCCTGTGACACTAGTTATAGATTCCGATGCTTCATTTCAGGTTCACTGTATCCCTCTGACCTTCATATTGACGATGAAACACACAAATTGCATCGGAATTAAATACAAAAGGCACAACGCCGACTTAAGTGCAAGAAAACTGACTCTTTTTAATGTCTATGTTTTGAACCATTCCTGTGACACTAGTTATAGATTCCGATATTTCACTTCAGGTTTACTGTATCCCTCTGACCTTCTTATTGAATATGAAACACCGATATTGCATCGGATGTAAATGCAAGAGGCACAATGCCGACTTAAGTACAAGAAAACTGACTCTTCTTACTGTCTATGATTTGAACCATTCCTGTGACACTAGTTATAAAAATGGTTCAAATGGCTCTGAGCACTATGGGACTCAACTGCTGTGGTCATAAGTCCCCTAGAACCTAGAACTACTTAAACCTAACTAACCTAAGGACAGCACACAACACCCAGCCATCACGAGGCACTAGTTATAGATTCCGATGCTTCACTTCAGGTTAACTGTATCCCTCTGACTTTCTTATTGACGATGAAACACAGAAATTGCATCGGAATTAAATTCAAAAGGCACAAGGCCGACATAAGTACAAGAAAACTGACTCTTCTTACTGTCTATGTTTGAACCATTCCTGTGACACTAGTTATAGATTCCGATGCTTCACTTCAGGTTTACTGTATTCCATTGACCTTCTTATTGTTGATGAAACACAGAAATTGCATCGGAATTAAATACAAAAGGCACAATGCCGACTTAAGTACAAGAAAACACTCTTCTGACTGTCTATGTTTTGAACAATTCCTGTGACACTAGTTACAGATTCCAATGCTTCACTTCAGGTTCACTGTATCCCTCTGACCTTCTTATTGACGATGAAACACAGAAATTGCATCGGAATTAAATACAAAAGGCAAATTGCCAGCTTAAGTACAAGAAAACTGACTCTTCTTACTGTCTATGTTTTGAACCATTCATGTGACACTAGTTATAGCTTCTGATGCTTCACTTCAGGTTTACTGTATCCATCAGACATTCTTATTGACGGTGAAACACAGAAATAGCTTCGGAATTAAATACAAAAGGCACAATGCCGACTTATGTACAAGAAAACTGACTCTTCTCACTGTCTATGTTTTGAACCATTCCTGTGACACTAGTTATAGATTCCGATGCTTCACTTCAGCTTTACTGTATCCCTCCGACCTTCTTATTGACGATGAAACACAGAAATTGCATCGGCATTAAATAGAAAAGGCAAAATACCGACTTAAGTACAAGAAAACTGACTCTTCTTACTGTCTATGTTTTGAACCATTCCTGTGACACTAGTTATAAATTCCGATGCTTCGCTTCAGGTCAACTGTATCCCTCTGACAATCTTATTGACGATGAAACGCAGAAATCGCATCGGAATTAAATACAAAAAGCACAATGCCTACTTAAGTACAAGAAATCTGACTCTTCTTACTGTCTATGTTTTGAACCATTCCTGTGACACTAGCTATAGATTCCGATGCTTCAGTTCAGGTTTACTGTATCCCTCTCACCTTCTTATTGACGATGAAACACAGAAATTGCATCGGAATAAAATACAAAAGGCACAATGCCGACTTAAGTACAAGAAAACTGACTCTTCTTACTGTCTATGTTTGAAACATTCATTTGACACTAGTTATAGATTCCGATGCTTCACTTCAGGTTTACTGTATCCCTCTGACCTTCTTATTGTTGATAAAACACAGAAATTTTATCGGAATTAAATACAAAATGCACAATGCCGACTTAAGTACAAGAAAACTGACTCTTCTTACTGTCTATGTTTTGAACTATTCATGTGACACTAGTTATAGATTCCGATGCTTCACTTCAGGTTTACTGTATCCCTCTGACCTTCTTATTGACGATGAAACACAGAAATTGAATCGGAATTAAATAGAAAAGGCACAATGCCGACTTAAGTACAAGAAAACTGACTCTTCTTAGTGTCTATGTTTTCAACCATTCCTGTGACACTAGTTATAGATTCCGATGCTTCACCTCAGGTTTACTGTATCCCTCTGACCTTCTTATTGACGATGAAACACAGAAATTGCAACGGAATTAAATATAAAAGGCACAATGCCGACTTAAGTACAAGAAAACTGACTCTTCTTACTGTCTATGATTTGAACCATTCCTGTGACACTACCTATAGATACCGATTCTTCACTCAAGTTTACTGTATCCCTTGGACCTTCTTATTGACGATGAAAAACAGAAATTAAATCGGAATGAAATTCATAAGGCACAATGCCGACTTAAGTACAAGAAAACTGACTCTTCTTACTGTCTATGTTTTGAACCATTCCTGTGACACTAGTTATAGATTCCGATGCTTCACTTCAAGTTAACTGTATCCCTCTGACCTTCTTATTGACGATGAAACACAGAAATTGCAGCGGAATTAAATACAAAAGGCACAATGCCGACTTAAGTACAAGAAAACTGACTCTTCTTACTCTCTATGTTTTGAACCATTCCTGTGACACTAGTTATAGATTCCGATGCTTCATTTCAGGTTCACTGTATCCCTCTGACCTTCTTATTGACGATGAAACACACTAATTGCATCGGAATTAAATACAAAAGGCACAACGCCGACTTAAGTGCATGAAAACTGACTCTTTTTAATGTCTATGTTTTGAACCATTCCTGTGACACTAGTTATAGATTCCGATATTTCACTTCAGGTTTACTGTATCCCTCTGACCTTCTTATTGACGATGTGACACAGAAATTGCATCGGAATTAAATACAAAAGGCACAATGCCGACTTAAGTACAAGAAAACTGAATCTTCTTACTGTCTATGTTTTGGACCATTCCTGTGACAGTAGCTATAGATTCCGATGCTTCACTTCAGGTTTACTGTATCCCTCTGACCATCTTATTGACGATGAAACACAGAAATTGCATCGGAATTAAATACAAAAGGCACAATGCCGACTTAAGTACAAGAAAACTGACTCTTCTTACTGTCTATGTTTTGAACCATTCCTGTGACACTAGTTATAGATTCCGATGCTTCATTTCAGGTTCACTGTATCCCTCTGACCTTCATATTGACGATGAAACACACAAATTGCATCGGAATTAAATACAAAAGGCACAACGCCGACTTAAGTGCAAGAAAACTGACTCTTTTTAATGTCTATGTTTTGAACCATTCCTGTGACACTAGTTATAGATTCCGATATTTCACTTCAGGTTTACTGTATCCCTCTGACCTTCTTATTGAATATGAAACACCGATATTGCATCGGATGTAAATACAAGAAGCACAATGCCGACTTAAGTACAAGAAAACTGACTCTTCTTACTGTCTATATTTTGAACCATTCCTGTGACACTAGTTATAGATTCCGATGCTTCACTTCAGGTTAACTGTATCCCTCTGACTTTCTTATTGACGATGAAACACAGAAATTGCATCGGAATTAAATTCAAAAGGCACAATGCCGACATAAGTACAAGAAAACTGACTCTTCTTACTGTCTATGTTTGAACCATTCCTGTGACACTAGTTATAGATTCCGATGCTTCACTTCAGGTTTACTGTATTCCATTGACCTTCTTATTGTTGATGAAACACAGAAATTGCATCGGAATTAAATACAAAAGGCACAATGCCGACTTAAGTACAAGAAAACACTCTTCTGACTGTCTATGTTTTGAACAATTCCTGTGACACTAGTTACAGATTCCAATGCTTCACTTCAGGTTCACTGTATCCCTCTGACCTTCTTATTGACGATGAAACACAGAAATTGCATCGGAATTAAATACAAAAGGCAAATTGCCAGCTTAAGTACAAGAAAACTGACTCTTCTTACTGTCTATGTTTTGAACCATTCATGTGACACTAGTTATAGCTTCTGATGCTTCACTTCAGGTTTACTGTATCCATCAGACATTCTTATTGACGGTGAAACACAGAAATAGCTTCGGAATTAAATACAAAAGGCACAATGCCGACTTACGTACAAGAAAACTGACTCTTCTCACTGTCTATGTTTTGAACCATTCCTGTGACACTAGTTATAGATTCCGATGCTTCACTTCAGCTTTACTGTATCCCTCCGACCTTCTTATTGACGATGAAACACAGAAATTGCATCGGCATTAAATAGAAAAGGCAAAATACCGACTTAAGTACAAGAAAACTGACTCTTCTTACTAACTATGTTTTGAACCATTCCTATGACACTAGTTATAGATTTCGATGCTTCACCTCAGGTTTACTGTATCCCTCTGACTTTCTTATTGACGATGAAACACAGAAATTGCAACGGAATTAAATTCATAAGACACAATGCCGACTCAAGTACAAGAAAACTGACTCTTTTTACTGTCTATGTTTTGAACCATTCCTGTGACACTAGTTATAGATTCCGATGCTTCACTTCAGGTTAACTGTATCCCTCTGACCTTCTTATTGACGTTGAAACACAGATATAGCATCGGAATTAAATACATATGGCGCAAAGACGACTTAAGTACAAGAAAACTGACTCTTCTTACTGTCTATGTTTCGAACCATTCCTGTGACACTAGTTATAGATTCCGATGCTTCACTTCAGGTGTACTGTATCCATCAGACCTTCTTATTGACGATGAAACACAGAAATAGCATCGGAATTAAATACAAAAGGCACAATGCCGTCTAATGTACAAGAAAACTAACTCTTCCTACTGTCTATGTTTGAGCCATTCATGAGACACTAGTTATAGATTCCGATGCTTCACTTCAGGTTTACTGTATCCCTCTGACCTTCTTATTCACGATGAAACACAGAAATTGCATCGGAATTAAATACAAAGGCACAATGCCGACTTAAGTACAGGAAAACTGACTCTTCTTACTGTCTTCGATTGAACCATTCCTGTGACACTAGTTATAGATTCCGATGCTTCACTTCAGGTTTACTGTATCCCTCTGACCTTCTTATTGACGATGAAACACAGAAATTGCATCAGAATTAAAGACAAAAGGCACAATGCCGACTTAAGTACAAGAAAACTGACTCTTCTTACTGTCTATGTTTCGAACCATTCATGTGACACTAGTTATAGATTCCGATGCTTCACTTCAGGTTTACTGTATACCTCTGACCTTTTTATTGACGATGAAACACAGAAATTTCATCGGAATTAAATACAAAAGGCACAATGCCGACTTAAGTACAAGAAAACTGACTCTTCTTACCGTCTATGTTTTGAACCATTCCTGTGACACTCGTTATAGATTGCGATGCTTCACTTCAGGTTAACTGTATCCCTCTGACCTTCTTATTGACGATGAAACACAGAAATTGCATATGGAATTAAATACAAAAGGCACAATGCCGACTTAAGTACAAGAAAACTGACTCTTCTTACTGTCTATGTTATGAACCATTCCTGTGACACTAGTTATAGATTCCGATGCTTCACTTCAGGTTTACTGTATCCCTCTGACCTTCTTATTGAAGATGAAACACCGATATTGCATCGGATGTAAATGCAAAAGGCACAATGCCGACTTAAGTACAAGAAAATTGACTACTCTTACTGTCTATGTTTTGAACAATTCCTGTGACACTAGTTACAGATTCCAATGCTTCACTTCAGGTTCATTGTATCCCTCTGACCTTCTTATTGAAGATGAAACACAGAAATTGTATAGGAATTAAATACAAAAGGCACAATGCCAGCTTAAGTACAAGAAAACTGACTCTTCTTACTGTCTATGTTTTGAACCATTCCTGTGACACTAGTTATAGATTACGATGCTTCACTTCAGGTTCACTGTATCCCTCTGACCTTCTTATTGACGATGAAACACAGAAATTTCTTCGGAATTAAATACAAAAGGCACAATGCCGACTTAAGTACAAGAAAACTGACGCTTCTTACTGTCTATGTTTGAAACATTCATGTGACACTAGTTATAGATTCCGATGCTTCACTTCAGGTTTACAGTATCCCACTGACCTTCTTATTGTTGATGAAACACAGAAATTGCATCGGAATTAAATACAAAATGCACAATGCCGACATAAGTACAAGAAAACTGACTCTTCTTACTGTCTATGTTTGAAACTTTCATGTGACACTAGTTATTGATTCCGACGCTTCACTTCAGGTTTAATGCATCCGTTGGACCTTCTTATTGACAACGAAACACAGAAATTGCATCGGAATTACATACAAAAGGCACAATGCCGACTTAAGGACAAGAGGACTGAGTCTTCCTACTGTCTATCGTTTGAACCATTCCTGTGACACTAGTTATAGATTCCGATGCTTCACTTCAGGTTTACTGTATCCCACTTACCTTCTTATTGACGATGTAACACAGAAATTGCATCGGAATTAAATACAAAAGGCACAATGCCGTCTTAAGTACAAGAAAACTGACTCTTCTTACTGTCTATGTTTCGAACCATTCCTGTGACAGTAGATATAAATTCCGATGCTTCACTTCATGTTTACTGTATCCCTCTGACCATCTTATTGACGATGAAACACAGATATTGCATCGGTAATAAATACAATAGGCACAATGCCGACTTAAGTACAAGAAAATTGACTCTACTTACTGTCTATGATTTGAACCATTCCTGTGACACTAGTTATAGATTCCGATGCTTCACTTCAGGTTCACTGTATCCCTCTGACCTTCTTATTGACGATGAAACACAAAAATTGCATCGGAATTAAATACAAAAGGCACAACGCCGACTTAAGTACAAGAAAACTGACACTTCTTATTGACTATGTTTTGAACCATTCCTGTGACACTAGTTATAGATTCCGATGCTTCACTTCAGGTTTACTGTATCCCTCTGACCTCCTTATTGACGATGAAACACAGAAATTGCATCGGAATTAATTACAAAAGGCACAATGACCACTTAAGTACAAGAAAACTGACTTTTCTTACTGTCTATGTTTTGAACCATTCATGTGACACTAGTTATAGATTCCGATGCTATACTCCCGGTTTACTGTATCCCTCTGACGTTCTTATTGACGATGAAACACAGAAATTGCTTCGGAATTAAATACATAAGACACAATGCCGACTTATGTACAAGAAAAATGACTCTTCTTACTGTCTATGTTTGAAACATTCATGTGACACTAGTTATAGTTTCCGATGCTTCACTTCATTTTTACTGTATCCCTCTGACCTTCTTATTGACGATGAAACACACAAATTGCATCGGAAGTAAATATAAAAGGCACAACGCCGACTTAAGTGCAAGGAAACTGACTCTTCATACTGTATATGTTTTGAACCATTCCTGTGACACTAGTTATAGATTCCGATGCTTCACATCAGGTTTACTGTATCCCTCTGACCTTCTTATTGAAGATGAAACACCGATATTGCATCGGATGTAAATGCAAAAGGCACAATGCCGACTTAAGTACAAGAAAACTGACTCTTCTTACTGTCTATGTTTTGAACCATTCATGTGACACTAGTTATAGCTTCTGATGCTTCACTTCAGGTTTACTGTATCCATCAGACCTTCTTATTGACGGTGAAACACAGAAATAGCTTCGGAATTAAATACAAAAGGCACAATGCCGACTTATGTACAAGAAAACTGACTCTTCTCACTGTCTATGTTTTGAACCATTCCTGTGACACTAATTATAGATTCCGATGCTTCACTTCAGCTTTACTGTATCCCTCCGACCTTCTTATTGACGATGAAACACAGAAATTGCATCGGAATTAAATAGAAAAGGCAAAATGCCGACTTAAGTACAAGAAAACAGACTCTTCTTACTAACTATGTTTTGAACCATTCCTATGACACTAGTTATAGATTTCGATGCTTCACCTCAGGTTTACTGTATCCCTCTTACTTTCTTATTGACGATGATACACAGAAATTGCAACGGAATTAAATTCATAAGGCACAATGCCGACTCAAGTACAAGAAAACTGACTCTTCTTACTCTCTATGTTTTGAACCATTCCTGTGACACTAGTTATAGATTCCGATGCTTCACTTCAGGTTTACTGTATCCCTCTGACCTTCTTATTGACGATGAAACACAGATATAGCATCGGAATTAAATACATATGGCGCAAAGACGACTTAAGTACAAGAAAACTGACTCTTCTCACTGTCTATGTTTTGAACCATTCCTGTGACACTAGTTATAGATTCCGATGCTTCACTTCAGGTGTACTGTATCCATCAGCCCTTCTTATTGACGATGAAACACAGAAATAGCATCGGAATTAAATACAAAAGGCACAATGCCGACATAAGTACAAGAAAACTGTCTCTTCTTACTGTCTATGTTTGAACCATTCCTGTGACACTAGTTATAGATTCCGATGCTTCACTTCAGGTTTACTGTATTCCACTGACCTTCTTATTGTTGATGAAACACAGAAATTGCATCGGAATTAAATACAAAAGGCACAATGCCGACTTAAGTACAAGAAAACACTCTTCTTACAGTCTATGTTTTGAATAATTCCTGTGACACTAGTTACAGATTCCAATGCTTCACTTCAGGTTCACTGTATCCCTCTGACCTTCTTATTGACGATGAAACACAGAAATTGCATCGGAATTAAACACAAAAGGCACATTGCCAGCTTAAGTACAAGAAAACTGACTCTTCTTACTGTCTATGTTTTGAACCATTCATGTGACACTAGTTATAGCTTCTGATGCTTCACTTCAGGTTTACTGTATCCATCAGACCTTCTTATTGACGGTGAAACACAGAAATAGCTTCGAAATTAAATACAAAAGGCACAATGCCGACTTATGTACAAGAAAACTGTCTCTTCTCACTGTCTATGTTTTGAACCATTCCTGTGACACTAATTATAGATTCCGATGCTTCACTTCAGCTTTACTGTATCCCTCCGACCTTCTTATTGACGATGAAACACAGAAATTGCATCGGAATTAAATAGAAAAGGCAAAATGCCGACTTAAGTACAAGAAAACTGACTCTTCTTACTAACTATGTTTTGAACCATTCCTATGACACTAGTTATAGATTTCGATGCTTCACCTCAGGTTTACTGTATCCCTCTTACTTTCTTATTGACGATGATACACAGAAATTGCAACGGAATTAAATTCATAAGGCACAATGCCGACTCAAGTACAAGAAAACTGACTCTTCTTACTCTCTATGTTTTGAACCATTCCTGTGACACTAGTTATAGATTCCGATGCTTCACTTCAGGTTTACTGTATCCCTCTGACCTTCTTATTGACGATGAAACACAGATATAGCATCGGAATTAAATACATAAGCGCAAAGACGACTTAAGTACAAGAAAACTGACTCTTCTCACTGTTTATGTTTTGAACCATTCCTGTGACACTAGTTATAGATTCCGATGCTTCACTTCAGGTGTACTGTATCCATCAGACCTTCTTATTGACGATGAAACACAGAAATAGCATCGGAATTAAATACAAAAGGCACAATGCCGTCTTATGTACAAGAAAACTAACTCTTCCTACTGTCTATGTTTGAACCATTCATGTGACTCTAGTTATTGATTCCGATGCTTCACTTCAGGTTTACTGTATCCCTCTGACCTTCTTATTGACGATGAAACACAGAAATTGCATCGGAATTAAAGACAAAAGGCACAATGCCGACTTAAGTAGAAGAAAACTGACACTTCTTACTGTCTATGTTTCGAACCATTCATGTGACACTAGTTATAGATTCCGATGCTTCACATCAGGTTTACTGTATACCTCTGACCTTTTTATTGACGATTAAACACAGAAATTGCATCGGAATTAAATACAAAAATCACAATGCCGACTTAAGTACAAGAAAACTGACTCTTCTTACCGTCTATGTTTTGAACCATTCCTGTGACACTCGTTATAGATTGCGATGCTTCACTTCAGGTTTACTGTATCCCTCTGACCTTCTTATTGACGATGAAACACAGAAATTGCATATGGAATTAAATACAAAAGGCACAATGCCGACTTAAGTACAAGAAAACTGACTCTTCTTACTGTCTATGTTATGAACCATTCCTGTGACACCAGTTATAGATTCCGATGCTTCACTTCAGGTTTACTGTATCCCTCTGACCTTCTTATTGAAGATGAAACACCGATATTGCATCGGATGTAAATGCAAAAGGCACAATGCCGACTTAAGTACAAGAAAATTGACTATTCTTACTGTCTATGTTTTGAACAATTCCTGTGACACTATTTACAGATTCCAATGCTTCACTTCAGGTTCATTGTATCCCTCTGACCTTCTTATTGACGATGAAACACAGAAATTGTATAGGAATTAAATACAAAAGGCACAATGCCAGCTTAAGTACAAGAAAACTGACTCTTCTTACTGTCTATGTTTTGAACCATTCCTGTGACACTAGTTATAGATTCCGATGCTTCACTTCATGTTCACTGTATCCCTCTGACCTTCTTATTGACGATGAAACACAGAAATTGCTTCGGAATTAAATACAAAAGGCACAATGCCGACTTAAGTACAAGAAAACTGACGCTTCTTACTGTCTATGTTTGAAACATTCATGTGCCACTAGTTATAGATTCCGATGCTTCACTTCAGGTTTACAGTATCCCACTGACCTTCTTATTGTTGATGAAACACAGAAATTGCATCGGAATTAAATACAAAATGCACAATGCCGACTTAAGTACAAGAAAACTGACTCTTCTTACTGTCTATGTTTGAAACTTTCATGTGACACTAGTTATTGATTCCGATGCTTCACTTCAGGTTTAATGCATCCGTTGGACCTTCTTATTGACAACGAAACACAGAAATTGCATCGGAATTAAATACAAAAGGCACAATGCCGACTTAAGGACAAGAGGACTGACTGTTCCTACTGTCTATCGTTTGAACCATTCCTGTGACACTAGTTATAGATTCCGATGCTTCACTTCAGGTTTACTGTATCCCTCTGACCGCCTTATTGACGATGAAACACAGAAATTGCATCGGAATTAATTACAAAAGGCACAATGACCACTTAAGTACAAGAAAACTGACTTTTCTTACTGTCTATGTTTTGAACCATTCATGTGACACTAGTTATAGATTCCGATGCTATACTCCCGGTTTACTGTATCCCTCTGACCTTCTTATTGACGATGAAACACAGAAATTGCTTCGGAATTAAATACATAAGGCACAATGCCGACTTAAGTACAGGAAAACTGACTCTTCTTACTGTCTATGTTTTGAACCATTCCTGTGACACTAGTTATAGATTCCGATGCTTCACTTCAGGTTTACTGTATCCCTCTGACCTTCTTATTGAAGATGAAACACCGATATTGCATCGGATGTAAATGCAAAAGGCACAATGCCGACTTAAGTACAAGAAAACTGACTCTTCTTACTGTCTATATTTTGAACCATTCCTGTGACACTAGTTATAGATTCCGATGCTTCACTTCAGGTTTACTGTATCCCCCTGAATGTCTTATTGACGATGAAACACAGAAATTGCATCGGAATTAAATTCAAAAGGCACAATGCCGACATAAGTACAAGAAAACTGACACTTCTTACTGTCTATGTTTGAACCATTCCTGTGACACTAGTTATAGCTTCCGATGCTTCACTTCAGGTTTACTGTATCCATCAGACCTTCTTATTGACGATGAAACACAGAAATAGCATCGGAATTAAATACAAAAGGCACAATGCCGACTTATGTAAAAGAAAACTGACTCTTCTTACTGTCAATGTTTGAATCATTCATGTGACACTAGTTATAGATTCCGATGCTTCACTTCATTTTTACTGTATCCCTCTGACCTTGTTACTGACGATGAAACACAGATATTGCATCGGAATTAAATAGAAAAGTCACAATGCCGGTTTAAGTACAAGAAACCTGACTCTTCTTATTGCTATGCTTTGAACCATTCCTGTGACACTAGTTATAGATTCCGATGCTTCACTTCAGGATTACTGTATCCCTCTGACATTCTTATTGACGATGAAAAACAGCAATTTCATCGGAATTAAATGCAAAAGGCACAATGACGCCTTAACTACAAGAAAACTGACTCTTCTCACTGTCTATGTTTTGAACCATTCCTGTGACACTAGTTATAGATTCCGATGCTTCACTTCAGGTTTACTGTATCTCTCCGACCTTCTTATTGACGATGAAACACAGAATTGCATCGGAATTAAATAGAAAAGGCAAAATGCCGACTTAAGTACAAGAAAACTGACTGTTCTTACTAACTATGTTTTGAATGATTCCTATGACACTAGTTATAGATTCCGATGCTTCACCTCAGGTTTACTGTATACCTCTGACTTTCTTATTGACGCTGAAACACAGAAATTGCAACGGAATTAAATTCATAAGGCACAATGCCGACTCAAGTACAAGAAAACTGACTCTTCTTACTGTCTATGTTTTGAACCATTCCTGTGACACTAGTTATATATTCCGATGCTTCACTTCAGGTTTACTGTATCCCTCTGACCTACTTATTGACGATGAAACACAGAAATTGCATCGGAGTTAAAAACAAAAGGCAAATTGCCGACTTAAGTACAAGAAAACTGACTCTTCTTACAATCTATGATTTGAACCAATCCTGCGACACTAGTCATAGATTCAGATGCTTCACTTCAGGTTTACTGTATCCCTCTGACCTTCTTATTGACGATGAAACACAGATATTGCATCGGAATAAATACAAATGGCGCAATGACGACTTAAGTACAAGAAAACTGACTCTTCTTACTGTCTATGTTTTGAACCATTCCTGTGACACTAGTTATAGATTCCGATGCTTCACTTCAGGTTTACTGTATCCATCAGACCTTCTTATTGACGATGAAACACAGAAATAGCATCGGAATTAAATACAAAAGGCACAATGCCGACTTATGTACAAGAAAACTGACTCTTCTTACTGTCTATGTTTCAACCATTCATGTGACACTAGTTATAGATTCCGATGCTTCACTTCAGGTTTACTGTATCCCTCTGACCATCTTATTGACGATGAAACACAGAAATTGCATATGGAATTAAATACAAAGGCACAATGCCGACTTAAGTACAAGAAAACTGACTCTTCTTAATGTCTTCGATTAAACCATTCCTGTGACACTAGTTATGGGTTCCGATGCTTCACTTCAGGTTTACTGTATCCCTCTGACCTTCTTATTGTCGATGAAACACAGAAATTGCATCGGAATTAAATACAAAAGGCACAATGCCGACTTAAGTACAAGAAAACTGACTCTTCTTACTGTCTATGTTTTGAACCATTCATGTGACACAAGTTATAGATTCCGATGCTTCACTTCAGGTTTACTGTGTAACTCTGACCTTTTTATTGACGATGAAACACAGAAATTGCATCGGAATTAAATACAAAAGGCACAATGCCGACTTAAGTACAAGAAAACAGACTCTTCATACTGTTTATGTTTGAACATTTCATGTGACACTAGTTACAGATTCCGATGCTTCACTTCAGGTTTACTTTATCCCTCTGACATCTTATTGACGATTGAACACAGAAATTGCATCGGATATAAATACAAAAGGCACAATGCCGACTTAAGTACAAGAAAACTGACTCTTCTTACTGTCTTTGATTGAACCATACCTGTGACACTAGTTATAGACTCCGATGATTCACTTCAGGTTTACTGTATCCCTCTGACCTTCTTAATGACGATTGAACACAGAAATTGCATCGGAATTAAATACAAAAGGCACAATGTCGACTTAAGTACAAGAAAACTGACTCTTCTTACTGTCTATGTTATGAACCATTCATGTGACACTAGTTATAGATTACGATGCTTCACTTCAGGTTTACTGTATCCCTCTGACCTTTTTATTCACGATGAAACACAGAAATTGCATCGGAATGAAATACAAAAGGCACAATGCCGACTTAAGCCCAAGAAAACTGACTCTTCTTCCTGTCTATGTTTTGAACCATTCCTGTGACACTAATTATAGATTCCGATGCTTCACTTCAGGTTTACTGTATCCCTCTGACCTTCTTATTGACGATGAAACACAGAAATTGCATCGGAATTAAATACAAAAGGCACAATGCCGACTTATGTACAAGAAAACTGACTCTTCTTACTGTTTATGTTTGAACCATTCATGTGACAATAGTTATAGATTCCGATGCTTCACTTAAGTTTTACCGTATCCGTCTGACCTTCTTATTGATGATGAAGCACAGAAATTGCATCGGAATTAAATAGAAAAGGCACAATGCCGACTTAAGTACAAGAAAACTGACTCTTCTTACTGTCTATGTTTGAACCATTCCTGTGACACTAGTTATTGATTCCGATGCTTCACTTCAGGTTTACTGTATCCCTCTGACCTTCTTATTGACGATGTAACACAGAAATCGCATCGGAATTAAATACAAAAGGCACAATGCCGACTTAAGTACAAGAAAACTGACTCTTCTCACTGTCTATGTTTTGAACCATTCCTGTGACACTAGTTATAGATTCCAATGCTTCACTTCAGGTTTACTGTATCCATCAGACCTTCTTATTGACGATGAAATACAGAAATAGCATCTGAATTAAATACAAAAGGCACAATGCCGACTTAAGTACAAGAAAACTGACTCTTCTTACTGTCTTTGATTGAACCATTCCTGTGACACTAGTTATAGATTCCGATGCTTCACTTCAGGTTTACTGTATCCCTCTGACCTTCTTATTGACGATGAAACACAGAAATTGCATCGGAATGAAATACAAAAGGCTCAATGCCGACTTAAGTACAAGAAAACTGACTCTTCTTACTGTCTATGTTTTGAACCATTCATGTGACACTAGTTATAGATTCCGATTCTTCACTTCAGGTTTACTGTATTCCTCTAACCTTTTTATTGACGATGAAACACAGAAATTGCATCGGAATTAAATACAAAAGGCACAATGCCGACTTAAGTACAAGAAAACTGACTCTTCTTACTGTCTATGTTTTGAACCATTACTGTGACACTCGTTATAGATTGCGATGCTTCACTTCAGGTTTACTGTATCCCTCCGATCTTCTTATTGACGATGAAACACAGAAATTGCATATGGAATTAAATACAAAAGGCACAATGCCGACTTAAGTACAAGAAAACTGACTCTTCTTACTGTCTATGTTATGAACCATTCCTGTGACACTAGTTATAGATTCCGATGCTTCACTTCAGGTTTACTGTATCCCTCTGACCTTCTTATTGAAGATGAAACACCGATATTGCATCGGATGTAAATGCAAAAGGCACAATGCCGACTTAAGTACATGAAAACTGACTCTTCTTACTTTCTATGCTTTGAACCATTCCTGTGACACTAGTTATAGATTCCGATGCTTCACTTCAGGTTTACTGTATCCCTCTGACCTTCTTATTGACGATGAAACACCGAAATTGCATCGTAATTAAATACAAAAGGCACAATGCCGACATAAGTACAAGAAAACGGACTCTTCTTACTGTCTATGTTTGAACAATTCCTGTGACACTAGTTATAGATTCCGATGCTTCACTTCAGGTTTACTGTATCCCACTGACGTTCTTATTGTTGATGAAACACAGAAATTGCATCGGAATTAAATACAAAATGCACAATGCCGACTTAAGTACATGAAAACGGACTCTTCTTACTGTCTATGTTTTGAACCATTCCTGTGACACTAGTTATAGATTCCGATGCTTCACTTCAGGTTCACTGTATCACTCTGACCTTCTTATGACGATGAAACACAGAAATTGCTTCGGAATTAAATACAAAAGGCACAATGCCGACATAAGTACAAGAAAACTGACTCTTCTTACTGTCTATGTTTGAAACATTCATGTGACACTAGTTATAGATTCCGATGCTTCACTTCAGGTTTACTGTATCCCACTGACGTTCTTATTGTTGATGAAACACAGAAATTGCATCGGAATAAAATACAAAATGCACAATGCCGACTTAAGTACATGAAAACGGACTCTTCTTACTGTCTATGTTTGAAACATTCATGTGACACTAGTTATAGATTCCGATGCTTCACTTCAGGTTTACTGTATCCCACTGACCTTCTTATTGTGGATGAAACTCAGATATTGCTTCGGAATTAAATACAAAATGCACAATGCCGACTTAAGTACAAGAAAACTGACTCTTCTTATTGCTATGCTTTGAACCATTCCTGTGACACTAGTTATAGATTCAGATGCTTCACTTCAGGTTTACTGTATCCCTCTTACCTTCTTATTGACGATGTAACACAGAAATTGCATCGGAATTAAATTCAAAAGGCACAATGCCGACATAAGTACAAGAAATCTGACACTTCTTACTGTCTATGTTTGAACCATCCTGTGACACTAGTTATAGCTTCCGATGCTTCACTTCAGGTTTACTGTATCTTTCAGACCTTCTTATTGACGATGAAACACAGAAATAGCATCGGAATTAAATACAAAAGGCACAATGCCGACTTATGTACAAGAAAACTGACTCTTCTTACTGTCTATGTTTGAAACATTCATGTGACACTAGTTATAGATTCCGATGCTTCACTTCATTTTTACTGTATCCCTCTGACCTTCTTATTGACGATGAAACACAGAAATTGCATCGGAATTAAATAGAAAAGTCACAATGCCGATTTAAGTACAAGAAAACTGACTCTTCTTATTGCTATGCTTTGAACCATTCCTGTGTCACTAGTTATAGATTCCGATGCTTCACTTCAGGTTTACTGTATCACTCTGACATTCTTATTGACGATGAAACACAGAAATTTCATCGGAATTAAATGCAAAAGGCACAATGACGACTTAACTACAAGAAAACTGACTCTTCTCACTGTCTATGTTTTGAACCATTCCTGTGACAGTAGTTATAGATCCGATGCTTCACTTCAGGTTTACTGTATCCCTCCGACCTTCTTATTGACGATGAAACACAGAAATTGCATCGGAATTAAATGGAAAAGGCAAAATGCCGACTTATGTACAAGAAAACTGACTCTACTTACTGTCTATGTTTCAACCATTCATGTGACACTAGTTATAGATTCCGATGCTTCACTTCAGGTTTACTGTATCCCTCTGACCTTCTTATTGACGATGAAACACAGAAATTGCATCGGAATTAAATACAAAGGCACAATGCCGACTTAAGTACAAGAAAACTGACTCTTCTTAATGTCTTCGATTAAACCATTCCTGTGACACTAGTTATAGATTCCGATGCTTCACTTCAGGTTTACTGTATCCCTCTAACCTTCCTATTGTCGATGAAACACAGAAATTGCATCGGAATTAAATACAAAAGGCACAATGCCGACTTAAGTACAAGAAAACTGACTCTTCTAACTGTCTATGTTTTGAACCATTCATGTGACACTAGTTATAGATTCCGATGCTTCACTTCAGGTTTACTGTGTTACTCTGACCTTTTTATTAACGATGAAACACAGAAATTGCATCGGAATTAAATACAAAAGGCACAATGCCGACTTATGTACAAGTAAACTGACTCTTCTTACTGTCTATGATTTGAACCATTCCTGTGACACTAGTTATAGATTCCGATGCGTCACTTCAGATTTACTGTATCCCTCTGACCTTCTTATTGACGGTGAAACACAGAAATTGCATCGGAATTAAATACAAAAGGCACAATGCCGACTTAAGTACAAGAAAACAGACTCTTCTTACTGTTTATGTTTGACCATTTCATGTGACACTAGTTATAGATTCCGATGCTTCACTTCAGGTTTACTGCATCCCTCTGACATCTTATTGACGATTAAACACAGAAATTGCATCGGATATAAATACAAAAGGCACAATGCCGACTTAAGTACAAGAAAACTGACTCTTCTTACTGTCTTTGATTGAACCATTCCTGTGATACTAGTTATAGACTCCGATGATTCACTTCAGGTTTACTGTATCCCTCTGACCTTCTTAATGACGATTAAACACAGAAATTGCATCGGAATTAAATACAAAAGGCACAATGCCGACTTAAGTACAAGAAAACTGACTCTTCTTACAGTCTATGTTTTGAACCATTCTATTGACACTAGTTGTAGATTCCGATGCTTCACTTCAGGTTTACTGAATCCCTCTGACCTTTTTATTCACGATGAAACACAGAAATTGCATCGGAATTAAATACAAAAGCCACAATGCCGACTTAAGTACAAGAAAACTGACTCTTCTTACTGTCTATGTTTTGAACCATTCCTGTGACACTAATTATAGATTCCGATGCTTCACTTCAGGTTTACTGTATCCCTCTGACCTTCTTATTGACGATGAAACACAGAAATTGCATCGGAATTAAATACAAAAGGCACAATGCCGACTTAAGTACAAGAAAACTGACTCTTCTTACTCTCTATGTTTTGAACCAATCCTGTGACACTAGTTATAGATTCTGATGCTTCACTTTACGTTTACTGTATCCCTCTGACCTTCTTATTGACGATGAAACACAGAAATTGCATGCCGACTTAAGTACAAGGAAACTGACTCTTCTTACTGTCTTTGATTGAACCATTCCTGTGACACTAGTTATAGACTCCCATGCTTCACTTCAGGTTTACTGTATCCCTCTGACCTTCTGAATGACGATTAAACACAGAAATTGCATCGGAATTAAATACAAAAGGCACAATGCCGACTTAAGTACAAGAAAACTGACTCTTCTTACTGTCTATGTTTTGAACCATTCCTGTGACACTAGCTATAGATTCCGATGCTTCACTTCAGGTTTACTGTATCCATCAGACCTTCTTATTGACGATGAAACACAGAAATAGCATCGGAATTAAATACAAAAGATACAATGCAGACTTATGTACAAGAAAACTGACTCTTCTTACTGTCTATGTTACAACCATTCATGTGACACTAGTTATAGATTCCGATGCTTCACTTCAGGTTTACTGTATCCCTCTGACCTTCTTATTGACGATGAAACACAGAAATTGCATCGGAATTAAATACAAAGGCACAATGCCGACTTAAGTACAAGAAAACTGACTCTTCTTAATGTCTTCGATTGAACCATTCCTGTGACACTAGTTATATATTCCGATGCTTCACTTCAGGTTTACTGTATCCCTCTGACCTTCCTATTGTCGATGAAACATAGAAATTGCATCGGAATTAAATACAAAAGGCACAATGCCGACTTAAGTACAAGAAAACTGACTCTTCTTACTGTCAATGTTTTAAACCATTCATGTGACACTAGTTATAGATTCCGATGCTTCACTTCAGGTTTTCTGTGTAACTCTGACCTTTTTATTGACGATGAAACACAGAAATTGCATCGGAATTAAATACAAAACCTACAATGCCGACTTAAGTACAAGAAAACAGACTCTTCTTACTGTTTATGTTTGAACATTTCATGTGACACTAGTTATAGATTCCGATGCTTCACTTCAGGTTTACTGTATCCCTCTGACATCTTATTGACGATTAAACACAAAAATTGCATCGGATATAAATACAAAAGTCACAATGCCGACTTAAGTACAAGAAAACTGACTCTTCTTACTGTCTTTGATTGAACCATTCCTGTGACACTAGTTATAGACTCCGATGCTTCACTTCAGGTTTACTGTATCCCTCTGACGTTCTTAATGACGATTAAACACAGAAATTGCATCGGAATTAAATACAAAAGGCACAATGCCGACTTATGTACAAGAAGACTGACTCTTCATACTGTTTATGTTTGAACCATTCATGTGACAATAGTTATAGATTCCGATGCTTCACTTCAGTTTTACTGTATCCATCAGACCTTCTTATTGACGATGAAACACAGAAATAGCATCTGAATTAAATACAAAAGGCACAATGCCGACTTATGTACAAGAAAACTGACTCTTCTTACTGTCTATGTTTGAACCATTCATGTGACACTAGTTATAGATTCCGATGCTTCACTTCAGGTTAACTGTATCCCTCTGACCTTCTTATTGACGATGATACACATATATTGCATCGCAATTAAATACAAAAGGCACAATGCCGACTTAAGTACAAGAAAACTGACTCTTCTTCCTGTCTTTGATTGAACCATTCCTGTGACACTAGTTATAGATTCCGATGCTTCACTTCAGAATTACTGTATCCCTCTGACCTTCTTATTGACGATGAAACACAGAAATTGCATCGGAATGAAATACAAAACGCTCAATGCCGACTTAAGTACAAGAAAACTGACTCTTCTTACTGTCTATGTTTGAACCATTCATGTGACACTAGTTATAGATTCCGATGCTTCACTTCAGGTTTACTGTATCCCTCTGACCTTTTTATTGACGATGAAACACAGAAATTGCATCGGAATTAAATACAAAATGCACAATGCCGACTTAAGTACAAAAAAACTGACTCTTCTTACTGTCTATGATTAGAACCATTCATGTGACACTAATTAGAGATTCCGATGCTTCACTTCAGGTTTACTGTATCCCTCTGACCTTCTTATTGACGATGAAACACAGAAATTGCATCGGAATTAAATACAAAAGGCACAATGCCGATTTAAGTACAAGAAAACAGACTCTTCTTACTGTTTATGTTTGAACATTTCATGTGACACTAGTTATATATTCCGATGCTTCACTTCAGGTTTACTGTATCCCTCTGACATCTTATTGACGATGAAACACAAAAATTGCATCGGATTCAAATACAAAAGGCACAATGCCGACTTAAGTACAAGAAAACTGACTCTTCTTACTGTCTTTGATTGAACCATTCCTGTGACACTAGTTATAGACTCCGATGCTTCACTTCAGGTTTACTGTATCCCTCTGACGTTCTGAATGACGATTAAACACAGAAATTGCATCGGAATTAAATACAAAAGGCACAATGCCGACTTAAGTACAAGAAAACTGACTCTTCTTACTGTCTATGTTTTGAACCATTCCGGTGACACTAGTTATAGGTTCCGATGCTTCACTTCAGGTTTACTGTATCCGTCAGACCTTCTTATTGACGATGAAACACAGAAATAGCATCGGAATTAAATACAAAAGGCACAATGCCGACTTATGTACAAGAAAACTGACTCTTCTTACTGTCTATGTTTGAACCATTCATGTGACACTAGTTATTGATTCCGATGCTTCTATTCAGGTTTATTGTATCCCTCTGACCTTCTTATTGACGATGTAACACAGAAATTGCATCGGAATTAAATACAAAAGGCACAATGCCGACTTAAGTACAAGAAAACTGACTCTTCTTACTGTCTATGTTTTGAACCATTCCTGTGACACTAGTTATAGATTCCGATGATTCACTTCAGGTTTACTGTATCCCTCTGACCTTCTTATTGACGATGAAACACAGAAATTGCATCGGAATTAAATACAAAAGGCACAATGCCGACTTAAGTAAATGAAAACTGACACTTCTTACTCACTATGCTTTTGAACCATTCATGTGACACTAATTATAGATTCCGATGCTTCACTTCAGGTTTACTGTATACCTCTGACATTCTTATTCACGATGAAACACAGAAATTGCATCGGAATTAAATACAAAAGGCACAATGCCGAGTTATGTACAAGAAAACTGACTCTTCTTACTGTTTATGTTTGAACCATTCATGTGACACTAGTTATAGATTCCGATGCTTCAGTTCAGTTTTACTGTATCCCTCTGACCTTGTTATTGACGATGAAGCACAGAAATTGCATCGGAATTAAATAGAAAAGGCACAATGCCGACTTAAGTACAGGAAAACTGACTCTTCTTAATGTCTATGTTTAAACCATTCCTGTGACACTAGTTATTGATTCCGATGCTTCACTTCAGGTTTATTGTATCCCTCTGACCTTCTCATTGACGATGAAACACCGAAATTGCATCGGAATTAAATATAAAAGGCTCAATGCCGACTTAAGTAGAAGAAAATTGACTCTTCTTACTGTCTTTGATTGAACCATTCCTGTGACACTAGTTATAGATTGCGATGCTTCACTTCAGGTTTACTGTATCCCTCTGACCTTCTTTTTGACGATGAAACACAGAAATTGCATCGGAATTAAATACAAAATGCACAATACCGACTTAAGTACAAGGAAACTGACTCTATGTTTTGAACCATTCCTGTGACACTAGTTATAGATTCCGATGCTTCACGTCAGGTTTACTGTATCCCTCTGACCTTCTTATTGACGATGAAACACAGAAATTGATTCGGAATTAAATACAAAAGGCACAATGCCGACTTAAGAAAACTAACACTTCTTACTCTCCATGCTTTGAACCATTCATGTGATACTAATTATAGATTCCGATGCTTCACTTCAGGTTTGCTGTATCCCTCTGACCTTCTTATTGACGATGAAACACAGAAATTGCATCGGAATTAAATACAAAAGGCACAATGCCGACTTATGTACAAGGAAACTGACTCTTCTTACTGTTTACGTTTTAACCATTCATGTGACACTAGTTATAGATTCCGATGCTTCACTTCAGTTTTACTGTATCCCTCTGACCTTCTTATTGACGATGAAGCACAGAAATTGCATCGGAATTAAATAGAAAAGGCACAATGCCGACTTAAGTACAAGAAAACGGACTCTTCTTACTGTCTTTGATTGAACCATTCCTGTGACACTAGTTATAGATTGCGATGCTTCACTTCAGTTTTACTGTATCCCTCTGACCTTCTTTTTGACGATGAATCACAGAAATTGCTTCGGAATTAAATACAAAAGGCACAATGCCGACTTAAGTACAAGGAAACTGACTCTTCTTACTGTCTATGTTTTGAACCATTCCTGTGACACTAGTTATAGATTCCGATGCTTCACTTCAGGTTTACTGTATCCCTCTGACCTTCTTATTGACGATGAAACACAGAAATTGCTTCGGAATTAAATACAAAAGGCACAATGCCGACTTAAGTACAAGAAAACTGACTCTTCTTGTTGTTTATGTTTGAACCATTCATGTGACACTAGTTATAGATTCCGATGCTTCACTTCAGTTTTACTGTATCCCTCTGACCTTCTTATTGACGATGAAGCACAGAAATTGCATCGGAATTAAATAGAAAAGGCACAATGCCGACTTAAGTACAAGAAAACTGACTCTTCTTACTGTCTTTGATTGAACCATTCCTGTGACACTAGTTATAGATTGCGATGCTTCACTTCAGGTTTACTGTATCCCACTGACCTTCTTTTTGACGATGAATCACAGAAATTGCTTCGGAATTAAATACAAAAGGCACAATGCCGACTTAAGTACAAGGAAACTGACTCTTCTTACTGTCTATGTTTTGAACCATTCCTGTGACACTAGTTATAGATTCCGATGCTTCACTTCAGGTTTACTGTATCCCTCTGACCTTCTTATTGACGATGAAACACAGAAATTGCATCGGAGATATATGCAAAAGGCACAATGGCGACTTAAGTACAAGAAAACTGACTCTTCTTACTGTCTATGCTTTGAACCATTCCTGTGACACTAGTTATAGATTCCGATGCTTCACTTCATTTTTACTGTATCTCTCTGACCTTCTTATTGACGATGAAACACAGAAATAGCATCGGAATTAAATAGAAAAGTCACAATGCCGACTTAAGTACAAGAAAACTGACTCTTCTTATTGCTATGTTTGAACCATTCCTGTGACAGTAGTTATAGATTCCGATGCTTCACTTCAGGTTTACTGTATCCCTCCGACCTTCTTATTGACGATGAAACACAGAAATTGCATCGGAATTAAATAGAAAAGGCTCAATGCCGACTTAAGTACAAGAAAACTGACTCTTCTTACTAACTATGTTTTGAACCATTCCTGTGACACTAGTTATAGATTCCGATGCTTCACCTCAGGTTTACTGTATCCCTCTGACCTTCTTATTGACGATGAAACACAGAAATTGCAACGGAATTAAATTCAAAAGACACAATGCCGACTTAAGTACAAGAAAACTGACTCTTCTTACTGTCTATGTTTTGAACCATTCCTGTGATACTAGTTATAGATTCCGATGCTTCACTTCAGGTTTACTGTATCCCTCTGACCTTCTTATTGACGATGAAACACAGAAATTGCATCGGAATTAAATACAAAAGGCACAATGCCACTTAAGTACAAGGTAACTGGCTCTTCTTACTGTCTATGTTTGAACCATTCATGTGACACTAGTTATAGATTCCGATGCTTCACTTCAGGTTTACTGTATCCCTCTGACCTTCTTATTGACGTTGAAACACAGAAATTGCATCGGAATTAAATACAAAAGGCACAATGCCGACTTAGGTACAAGAAAACTGACTCTTCTTACTGTCTATGTTTGAACCATTCATGTGACACTAGTTATAGATTCCGATGCTTCACTTCAGGTTTACTGTATCACTCTGACCTTCTTATCGACGTTGAAACACAGAAATTGCATCGGAATTAAATACAAAAGGCACAATGCCGACTTAAATACAAGAAAACTGACTCTTCTTACTGTCTATGTTTTGAACCATTCATGTGACACTAGTAATAGATTCCGATGCTTCACTTCAGGTATACTGTATCCCTCTGACCTTTTTATTGACGATGAAACAAAGAAATTGCATCTGAATTAAATACAAAAGGCACAATGCCGACTTAAGTACAAGAAAACTGACTCTTCTTACTCTCTATGTTTTGAACCATTCCTGTGACACTAGTTATAGATTTCGATGCTTCACTTTAGGTTTACTGTATCCCTCTGACCTTCTTATTGACGATGAAACACAGAAATTGCATCGGAATTTAATACAAAAGGCGCAATGCCGACTTAAGTACAAGAAAACTGACTCTTCTTACTGTTTATGTTTGAACCATTCATGTGACACTAGTTATAGATTCCGGAGCTTCACTTCAGTTTTACTGTATCCCTCTGACCTTCTTATTGACGATGAAGCACAGAAATTGCATCGGAATTAAATAGAAAAGGCACAATGCCGACTTAAGTACAAGAAAATGACTCTTCTTACTGTCTTTGATTGAACCATTCCTGTGACACTAGTTATAGATTGCGATGCTTCACTTCAGGTTTACTGTATCCCTCTGACCTTCTTTTTGACGATGAATCACAGAAATTGCTTCGGAATTAAATACAAAAGGCACAATGCCGACTTAAGTACAAGGAAACTGACTCTTCTTACTGTCTATGTTTTGAACCATTCCTGTGACACTAGTTATAGATTCCGATGCTTCACTTCAGGTTTACTGTATCCCTCTGACCTTCTTATTGACGATGAAACACAGAAATTGCTTCGGAGATATATGCAAAAGGCACAATGGCGACTTAAGTACAAGAAAACTGACTCTTCTTACTGTCTATGCTTTGAACCATTCCTGTGACACTAGTTATAGATTCCGATGCTTCACTTCATTTTTACTGTATCTCTCTGACCTTCTTATTGACGATGAAACACAGAAATAGCATCGGAATTAAATAGAAAAGTCACAATGCCGACTTAAGTACAAGAAAACTGACTCTTCTTATTGCTATGTTTGAACCATTCCTGTGACAATAGTTATAGATTCCGATGCTTCACTTCAGGTTTACTGTATCCCTCCGACCTTCTTATTGACGATGAAACACAGAAATTGCCTCGGAATTAAATAGAAAAGGCTCAATGCCGACTTAAGTACAAGAAAACTGACTCTTCTTACTAACTATGTTTTGAACCATTCCTGTGACACTAGTTATAGATTCCGAAGCTTCACCTCAGGTTTACTGTATCCGACTGACCTTCTTATTGACGATGAAACACAGAAATTGCAACGGAATTAAATTCAAAAGACACAATGCCGACTTAACTACAAGAAAACTGACTCTTCTTACTGTCTATGTTTTGAACCATTCCTGTGATACTAGTTATAGATTCCGATGCTTCACTTCAGGTTTACTGTATCCCTCTGACCTTCTTATTGACGATGAAACACAGAAATTGCATCGGAATTAAATACAAAAGGCACAATGCCACTTAAGTACAAGGTAACTGGCTCTTCTTACTGTCTATGTTTGAACCATTCATGTGACACTAGTTATGGATTCCGATGCTTCACTTCAGGTTTACTGTATCCCTCTGACCTTCTTATTGACGTTGAAACACAGAAATTGCATCGGAATTAAATACAAAAGGCACAATGCCGACTTAGGTACAAGAAAACTGACTCTTCTTACTGTCTATGTTTGAACCATTCATGTGACACTAGTTATAGATTCCGATGCTTCACTTCAGGTTTACTGTATCACTCTGACCTTCTTATCGACGTTGAAACACAGAAATTGCATCGGAATTAAATACAAAAGGCACAATGCCGACTTAAATACAAGAAAACTGACTCTTCTTACTGTCTATGTTTCGAACCATTCATGTGACACTAGTTATAGATTCCGATGCTTCACTTCAGGTATACTGTATCCCTCTGACCTTTTTATTGACGATGAAACAAAGAAATTGCATCTGAATTAAATACAAAAGGCACAATGCCGACTTAAGTACAAGAAAACTGACTCTTCTTACTCTCTATGTTTTGAACCATTCCTGTGACACTAGTTATAGATTTTGATGCTTCACTTTAGGTTTACTGTATCCCTCTGACCTTCTTATTGACGATGAAACACAGAAATTGCATCGGAATTTAATACAAAAGGCACAATGCCGACTTAAGTACAAGAAAACTGACTCTTCTTACTCTCTGTGTTTTGAACCATTCCTGTGACACTACATATAGATTCTGATGCTTCACTTTAGGTTTACTGTATCCCTCTGACCTTCTTATTGACGATGAAACACAGAAATTGCATCGGAATTTAATACAAAAGGCACAATGCCGACTTAAGTACAAGAAAACTGACTCTTCTTACTGTTTATGTTAGAACCATTCATGTGACACTAGTTATAGATTCCGATGCTTCACTTCAGTTTTACTGTATCCCTCTGACCTTCTTATTGACGATGAAGCACAGAAATTGCATCGGAATTAAATAGAAAAGGCACAATGCCGACTTAAGTACAAGAAAACTGACTCTTCTTACTGTCTTTGATTGAACCATTCCTGTGACACTAGTTATAGATTGCGATGCTTCACTTCAGGTTTACTGTATCCCTCTGACCTTCTTTTTGACGATGAATCACAGAAATTGCTTCGGAAATAAATACAAAAGGCACAATGCCGACTTAAGTACAAGGAAACTGACTCTTCTTACTGTCTATGTTTTGAACCATTCCTGTGACACTAGTTATAGATTCCGATGCTTCACTTCAGGTTTACTGTATCCCTCTGACCTTCTTATTGACGATGAAACACAGAAATTGCATCGGAGATATATGCAAAAGGCACAATGGCGACTTAAGTACAAGAAAACTGACTCTTCTTACAGTCTATGCTTTGAACCATTCCTGTGACACTAGTTATAGATTCCGATGCTTCACTTCATTTTTACTGTATCTCTCTGACCTTCTTATTGACGATGAAACACAGAAATAGCATCGGAATTAAATAGAAAAGTCACAATGCCGACTTAAGTACAAGAAAACTGACTCTTCTTATTGCTATGTTTGAACCATTCCTGTGACACTAGTTATAGATTCCGATGCTTCACTTCAGGTTTACTGTATCCCTCCGACCTTCATATTGACGATGAAACACAGAAATTGCATCGGAATTAAATAGAAAAGGCTCAATGCCGACTTAAGTACAAGAAAACTGACTCTTCTTACTAACTATGTTTTGAACCATTCCTGTGACACTAGTTATAGATTCCGATGCTTCACCTCAGGTTTACTGTATCCCTCTGACCTTCTTATTGACGATGAAACACAGAAATTGCAACGGAATTAAATTCAAAAGACACAATGCCGACTTAAGTACAAGAAAACTGACTCTTCTTACTGTCTATGTTTTGAACCAGTCCTGTGATACTAGTTATAGATTCCGATGCTTCACTTCAGGTTTACTGTATCCCTCTGACCTTCTTATTGACGATGAAACACAGAAATTGCATCGGAATTAAATACAAAAGGCACAATGCCGACTTAAGTACAAGGTAACTGGCTCTTCTTACTGTCTATGTTTGAACCATTCATGTGACACTAGTTATAGATTCCGATGCTTCACTTTAGGTTTACTGTATCCCTCTGACCTTCTTATTGACGGTGAAACACAGAAATTGCATCGGAATTTAATACAAAAGGCACAATGCCGACTTAAGTACAAGAAAACCGACTCTTCTTACTCTCTATGTTTTGAACCATTCCTGTGACACTAGTTATAGATTCTGATGCTTCACTTTAGGTTTACTGTATCCCTCTGACCTTCTTATTGACGATGAAACACAGAAATTGCATCGGAATTAAATACAAAAGGCACAATGCCGACTTAAGTACAAGAAAACTGACTCTTCTTACTCTCTATGTTTTGAACCATTCTTGTGACACTAGTTATTGATTCCGATGCTTCACTTCAGGTTTACTGTATCCCTCTGACCTTCGTATTGACGATGTAACACAGAAATTGCATCGGAATTAAATACAAAAGGCACAATGCCGACTTAAGTACAAGAAAACTGACTCTTCTTACTGTCTATGTTTTGAACCATTCGTGTGGCACTAGTTATAGATTCCGATGCTTCACTTCAGGTTTACTGTATCCCTCTGACCTTCTTATTGACGATGAAACACAGAAATTGCTTCGGAGTTAAAAACAAAAGGCACAATGCCGACTTAAGTACAAGAAAACTGACTCTTCTTACAGTCTATGAATTGAACCATTCCTGTGACACTAGTTATAGATTCAGATGCTTCACTTCAAGTTTACTGTATCCCTCTGACCTTCGTATTGACGATGAAACACAGATATTGGATCGGAATTAAATACAAATGGCGCAATGACGACTTAAGTACAAGAAAAGTGACTCTTCTTACTGTCTATGTTTTGAACCATTCCTGTGACACTAGTTATAGATTCCGATGCTTCACTTCAGGTTTACTGTATCCATCAGACCTTCTTATTGACGATGAAACACAGAAATTGCATCGGAATTAAATACAATAGGCTCAATGCCGACTTAAGTACAAGAAAATTGACTCTTCTTACTGTCTTCGATTGAACCATTCCTGTGACACTAGTTATAGATTGCGATGCTTTACTTCAGGTTTACTGTATCTCTCTGACCTTCTTATTGACGATGAAACACAGAAATTGCTTCGGAGTTAAAAACAAAAGGCAAAATGCCGACTTAAGTACAAGAAAACTGACTCTTCTTACAGTCTATGATTTGAACCATTCCTGTGACACTAGTTATAGATTCAGATGCTTCACTTCAAGTTTACTGTATCCCTTTGACTTTCTTATTGACGATGAAACACAGATATTGGATCGGAATTAAATACAAATGGCGCAATGACGACTTAAGTACAAGAAAAGTGACTCTTCTTACTGTCTATGTTTTGAACCATTCCTGTGACACTAGTTATAGATTACGATGCTTCACTTCAGGTTTACTGTATCCATCAGACCTTCTTATTGACGATGAAACACAGAAATAGCATTGGAATTAAATACAAAAGGCACAATGCCGACTTATGTACAAGAAAACTGACTCTTCTTACTGTCTATGTTTGAACCGTTCATGTGACACTAGTTATAGATTCCGATGCTTCACTTCAGGTTTACTGTATCCCTCTGACCTTCTTATTGACGATGAAGCACAGAAATTGCATCGGAATTAAATAGAAAAGTCACAATGCCGACTTAAGTACAAGAAAACTGACTCTTCTTAATGTCTATGTTTGAACCATTCCTGTGACACTAGTTATTGATTTCGATGCTTCACTTCAGGTTTACTGTATCCCTCTGACCTTCTTATTGACGATGTAACACAGAATTTGCATCGGAATTAAATACAAAAGGCACAATGCCGACTTAAGTACAAGAAAACTGACTCTTCTTACTGTCTATGTTTTGAACCATTCCTGTGGCACTAGTTATAGATTCCGATGCTTCACTTCAGGTTTACTGTATCCCTCTGACCTTCTTATTGACGATGAAACACAGAAATTGCTTCGGAGTTAAAAACAAAAGGCACAATGCCGACTTAAGTACAAGAAAACTGACTCTTCTTACTCTCTATGCTTTGAACCATTCCTGTGACACTAGTTATAGATTCCGATGCTTCACTTTAAGTTTACTGTATCCCTCTGACCTTCTTATTGACGATGAAACACAGAAATTGCATCGGAATTAAATACAAAAGGCACAATGCCGACTTAAGTACAAGAAAACTGACTCTTCTTACTCTCTATGTTTTGAACCATTCCTGTGACACTAGTTATTGATTCCGATGCTTCACTTCAGGTTTACTGTATCCCTCTGACCTTCGTATTGACGATGTAACACAGAAATTGCATCGGAATTAAATACAAAAGGCACAATGCCGACTTAAGTACAAGAAAACTGACTCTTCTTACTCTCTATGTTTTGAACCATTCCTGTTACACTAGTTATTGATTCCGATGCTTCACTTCAGGTTTACTGTATTCCTCTGACCTTCGTATTGACGACGTAACACAGAAATTGCATCGGAATTAGATACAAAAGGCACAATGCCGACTTAAGTACAAGAAAACTGACTCTTCTTACTGTCTATGTTTTGAACCATTCCTGTGGCACTAGTTATAGATTCCGATGCTTCACTTCAGGTTTTCTGTATCCCTCTGACCTTCGTATTGACGATGAAACACAGAAATTGCTTCGGAGTTAAAAACAAAAGGCACAAAGCCGACTTAAGTACAAGAAAACTGACTCTTCTTACAGTCTATGATTTGAACCATTCCTGTGACACTAGTTATAGATTCTGAAGCTTCACTTGAAGTTTACTGTATCCCTCTGACCTTCTTATTGACGATGAAACACAGATATTGGATCGGAATTAAATACAAATGGCGCAATGACGACTTAAGTTCAAGAAAAGTGACTCTTCTTACTGTCTATGTTTTGAACCATTCCTGTGACACTAGTTATAGATTCCGATGCTTCACTTCAGGTTTACTGTATCCATCAGACCTTCTTTTTGACGATGAAACACAGAAATTGCATCGGAATTAAATACAAAATGCACAATGCCGACTTAAGTACAAGGAAACTGACTCTTCTTACTGTCTATGTTTTGAACCATTCCTGTGACACTAGTTATAGATTCCGATGCTTGACGTCAGGTTTACAGTATCCCTCTGACCTTCTTATTGACGATGAAACACAGAAATTGCATCGGAATTAAATACAAAAGGCACAATGCCGACTTAAGTACAAGAAAACTAACACTTCTTAATCTCTATGCTTGGAACCATTCATGTGACACTAATTATAGATTCCGATGCTTCACTTCAGGTTTACTGTATCCCTCTGACCTTCTTATTGACGATGAAACACAGAAATTGCATCGGAATTAAATACAAAAGGCACAATGCCGACTTATGTACAAGAAAACTGACTCTTCTTACTGTTTATGTTTGAACCATTCATGTGACACTAGTTATACATTCCGATGCTTCACTTTAGTTTTACTGTAACCCTCTGACCTTCTTATTGACGATGAAGCACAGAAATTGCATCGGAATTAAATAGTAAAGGCACAATGCCGACTTAAGTACAAGAAAACAGACTCTTCTTAATGTCTATGTTTGAACCATTCCTGTGACACTAGTTATTGATTTCGATGCTTCACTTCAGGTTTACTGTATCCCTCTGACCTTCTTATTGACGATGTAACACAGAAATTGCATCGGAATTAAATACAAAAGGCACAATGCCGACTTAAGTACAAGAAAACTGACTCTTCTTACTCTCTATGTTTTGAACCAATCCTGTGACACTAGTTATAGATTCTGATGCTTCACTTTAGGTTTACTGTATCCCTCTGACCTTCTTATTGACGATGAAACACAGAAATTGCATCGGAATTAAATACAAAAGGCACAATGCCGACTTAAGTACAAGAAAACTGACTCTTCTTACTCTCTATGTTTTGAACCATTCCTGTGACACTAGTTATTGATTCCGATGCTTCACTTCAGGTTTACTGTATCCCTCTGACCTTCGTATTGACGATGTAACACAGAAATTGCATCGGAATTCAATACAAAAGGCACAATGCCGACTTAAGTACAAGAAAACTGACTCTTCTTACTGTCTATGTTTTGAACCATTCGTGTGGCACTAGTTATAGATTCCGATGCTTCACTTCAGGTTTACTGTATCCCTCTGACCCTCTTATTGACGATGAAACACAGAAATTGCTTCGGAGTTAAAAACAAAAGGCACAATGCCGACTTAAGTACAAGAAAACTGACTCTTCTTACAGTCTATGAATTGAACCAATCCATTGACACTAGTTATAGATCCAGATGCTTCACTTCAAGTTTACTGTATGCCTCTGACCTTCGTATTGATGATGAAACACAGATATTGGATCGGAATTAAATACAAATGGCGCAATGACGACTTAAGTACAAGAAAAGTGACTCTTCTTACTGTCTATGTTTGAACCATTCCTGTGACACTAGTTATTGATTTCGATGCTTCACTTCAGGTTTACTGTATCCCTCTGACCTTCTTATTGACGATGTAACACAGAATTTGCATCGGAATTAAATACAAAAGGCACAATGCCGACTTAAGTACAAGAAAACTGACTCTTCTTACTGTCTATGTTTTGAACCATTCCAGTGGCACTAGTTATAGATTCCGATGCTTCACTTCAGGTTTACTGTATCCCTCTGACCTTCTTATTGACGATGAAACACAGAAATTGCTTCGGAGTTAAAAACAAAAGGCACAATGCCGACTTAAGTACAAGAAAACTGACTCTTCTTACTCTCTATGTTTTGAACCATTCCTGTGACACTAGTTATAGATTCCGATGCTTCACTTTAGGTTTACTGTATCCCTCTGACCTTCTTATTGACGATGAAACACAGAAATTGCATCGGAATTAAATACAAAAGGCACAATGCCGACTTAAGTACAAGAAAACTGACTCTTCTTACTCTCTATGTTTTGAACCATTCCTGTGACACTAGTTATTGATTCCGATGCTTCACTTCAGGTTTACTGTATCCCTCTGACCTTCGTATTGACGATGTAACACAGAAATTGCATCGGAATTAAATACAAAAGGCACAATGCCGACTTAAGTACAAGAAAACAGACTCTTCTTACTCTCTATGTTTTGAACCATTCCTGTGACACTAGTTATAGATTCCGATGCTTCACTTCAGGTTTACTGTATCCATCAGACCTTCTTTTTGACGATGAAACACAGAAATTGCATCGGAATTAAATACAAAATGCACAATGCCGACTTAAGTACAAGGAAACTGACTCTTCTTACTGTCTATGTTTTGAACCATTCCTGTGACACTAGTTATAGATTTCGATGCTTGACGTCAGGTTTACAGTATCCCTCTGACCTTCTTATTGACGATGAAACACAGAAATTGCATCGGAATTAAATACAAAAGGCACAATGCCGACTTAAGTACAAGAAAACTAACACTTCTTAATCTCTATGCTTGGAACCATTCATGTGACACTAATTATAGATTCCGATGCTTCACTTCAGGTTTACTGTATCCCTCTGACCTTCTTATTGACGATGAAACACAGATATTGGATCGGAATTAAATACAAATGGCGCAATGACGACTTAAGTACAAGAAAAGTGACTCTTCTTACTGTCTATGATTTGAAACATTCCTGTGACACTAGTTATAGATTCCGATGCTTCACTTCAGGTTTACTGTATCCATCAGACCTTCTTTTTGACGATGAAACACAGAAATAGCATCGGAATTAAATACAAAAGGCACAATGCCGACTTATGTACAAGAAAACTGACTCTTCTTACTGTCTATGTTTGAACCGTTCATGTGACACTAGTTATAGATTCCGATGCTTCACTTCAGGTTTACTGTATCCCTCTGACCTTCTTATTGACGATGAAGCACAGAAATTGCATCGGAATTAAATAGAAAAGGCACAATGCCGACTTACGTACAAGAAAACTGACTCTTCTTCATGTCTATGTTTGAACCATTCCTGTGACACTAGTTATTGATTTCGATCCTTCACTTCAGGTTTACTGTATTCCTCTGACCTTCTTATTGACGATGTAACCCAGAAATTGCATCGGAATTAAATACAAAAGGCACAATGCCGACTTAAGTACAAGAAAACTGACTCTTCTTACTGTCTATGTTTTGAACCATTCCTGTGGCACTAGTTATAGATTCCGATGCTTCACTTCAGGTTTACTTTATCCCTCTGACCTTCTTATTGACGATGAAACACAGAAATTGCTTCGGAGTTAAAAACAAAAGGCACAATGCCGACTTAAGTACAAGAAAACTGACTCTTCTTACTCTCTATGTTTTGAGCCATTCCTGTGACACTAGTTATAGATTCCGATGCTTCACTTTAGGTTTACTGTATCCCTCTGACCTTCTTATTGACGATGAAACACAGAAATTGCATCGGAATTAAATACAAAAGGCACAATGCCGACTTAAGTACAAGAAGACTGACTCTTCTTACTCTGTATGTTTTGAACCATTCCTGTGACACTAGTTATTGATTCCGATGCTTCACTTCAGGTTTACTGTATCCCTCTGACCTTCGTATTGACGATGTAACACAGAAATTGCATCGGAATTAAATACAAAAGGCACAATGCCGACTTAAGTACAAGAAAACTGACTCTTCTTACTCTCTATGTTTTGAACCATTCCTGTGACACTAGTTATTGATTCCGATGCTTCACTTCATGTTTACTGTATCCCTCTGAGCTTCGTATTGACGACGTAACACAGAAATTGCATCGGAATTAGATACAAAAGGCACAATGCCGACTTAAGTACAAGAAAACTGACTCTTCTTACTGTCTATGTTTTGAACCATTCCTGTGGCACTAGTTATAGATTCCGATGCTTCACTTCAGGTTTACTGTATCCCTCTGACCTTCGTATTGACGATGAAACACAGAAATTGCTTCGGAGTTAAAAACAAAATGCACAAAGCCGACTTAAGTACAAGAAAACTGACTCTTCTTACAGTCTATGATTTGAACCATTCCTGTGACACTAGTTATAGATTCAGATGCTTCACTTCAGGTTTACTGTATCCCTCTGACCTTCTTATTGACGATGAAACACAGATATTGGATCGGAATTAAATACAAATGGCGCAATGACGACTTAATTTCAAGAAAAGTGACTCTTCTTACTGTCTATGTTTTGAACCATTCCTGTGACACTAGTTATAGATTCCGATGCTTCACTTCAGGTTTACTGTATCCCTCTGACCTTCTTATTGACGATGAAACACAGAAATTGCATCGGAATTAAATACAAAAGGCACAATGCCGACTTAAGTACAAGAAGACTGACTCTTCTTACTCTCTATGTTTTGAACCATTCCTGTGACACTAGTTATTGATTCCGATGCTTCACTTCAGGTTTACTGTATCCCTCTGACCTTCGTATTGACGATGTAACACAGAAATTGCATCGGAATTAAATACAAAAGGCACAATGCCGACTTAAGTACAAGAAAACTGACTCTTCTTACTCTCTATGTTTTGAACCATTCCTGTGACACTAGTTATTGATTCCGATGCTTCACTTCAGGTTTACTGTATCCCTCTGAGCTTCGTATTGACGACGTAACACAGAAATTGCATCGGAATTAGATACAAAAGGCACAATGCCGACTTAAGTACAAGAAAACTGACTCTTCTTACTGTCTATGTTTTGAACCATTCCTGTAGCACTAGTTATAGATTCCGATGCTTCACTTCAGGTTTACTGTATCCCTCTGACCTTCGTATTGACGATGAAACACAGAAATTGCTTCGGAGTTAAAAACAAAAGGCACAAAGCCGACCTAAGTACAAGAAAACTGACTCTTCTTACAGTCTATGATTTGAACCATTCCTGTGACACTAGTTATAGATTCAGATGCTTCACTTCAAGTTTACTGTATCCCTCTGACCTTCTTATTGACGATGAAACACAGATATTGGATCGGAATTAAATACAAATGGCGCAATGACGACTTAAGTTCAAGAAAAGTGACTCTTCTTACTGTCTATGTTTTGAACCATTCCTGTGACACTAGTTATAGATTCCGATGCTTCACTTCAGGTTTACTGTATCCATCAGACCTTCTTTTTGACGATGAAACACAGAAATTGCATCGGAATTAAATACAAAATGCACAATGCCGACTTAAGTACAAGTTAACTGACTCTTCTTACTGTCTATGTTTTGAACCATTCCTGTGACACTAGTTATAGATTCCGATGCTTCACGTCAAGTTTACAGTATCCCTCTGACCTTCTTATTGACGATGAAACACAGAAATTGCATCGGAATTAAATACAAAAGGCACAATGACGACTTAAGTACAAGAAAACTAACACTTCTTAATCTCTATGCTTGGAACCATTCATGTGACACTAATTATAGATTCCGATGCTTAACTTCAGGTTTACTGTATCCCTCTGACCTTCTTATTGACGATGAAACACAGAAATTGCATCGGAATTAAATACAAAAGGCACAATGCCGACTTATGTACAAGAAAACTGACTCTTCTTACTGTTTATGTTTGAACCATTCATGTGACACTAGTTATAGATTCCGATGCTTCACTTTAGTTTTACTGGAACCCTCTGACCTTCTTATTGACGATGAAGCACAGAAATTGCATCGGAATTAAATAGAAAAGGCACAATGCCGACTTAAGTACAAGAAAACTGACTCTTCTTAATGTCTATGTTTGAACCATTCCTGTGACACTAGTTATTGATTTCGATGCTTCACTTCAGGTTTACTGTATCCCTCTGACCTTCTTATTGACGATGTAACACAGAAATTGCATCGGAATTAAATACAAAAGGCACAATGCCGACTTAAGTACAAGAAAACTGACTCTTCTTACTCTCTATGTTTTGAACCATTCCTGTGACACTAGTTATAGATTCTGATGCTTCACTTTAGGTTTACTGTATCCCTCTGACCTTCCTATTGACGATGAAACACAGAAATTGCATCGGAATTAAATACAAAAGGCACAATGCCGACTTAAGTACATGAAAACTGACTCTTCTTACTCTCTATGTTTTGAACCATTCCTGTGACACTAGTTATTGATTCCGATGCTTCACTTCAGGTTTACTGTATCCCTCTGACCTTCGTATTGATGATGTAACACAGAAATTGCATCGGAATTCTATACAAAAGGCACAATGCCGACTTAAGTACAAGAAAACTGACTCTTCTTACTGTCTATGTTTTGAACCATTCGTGTGGCACTAGTTATAGATTCCGATGCTTCACTTCAGGTTTACTGTATCCCTCTGACCTTCTTATTGACGATGAAACACAGAAATTGCTTCGGAGTTAAAAACAAAAGGCACAATGCCGACTTAAGTACAAGAAAACTGACTCTTCTTACAGTCTATGAATTGAACCAATCCATTGACACTAGTTATAGATCCAGATGCTTCACTTCAAGTTTACTGTATCCCTCTGACCTTCGTATTGACGATGAAACACAGATATTGGATCGGAATTAAATACAAATGGCGCAATGACGACTTAAGTACAAGAAAAGTGACTCTTCTTACTGTCTATGTTTTGAACCATTCCTGTGACACTAGTTATAGATTCCGATGCTTCACTTCAGGTTTACTGTATCCATTAGACCTTCTTATTGACGATGAAACACAGAAATAGCATCGGAATTAAATACAAAAGGCACAATGCCGAC
Organism: Schistocerca serialis cubense; assembly: GCF_023864345.2. Taxonomy (NCBI): domain Eukaryota; kingdom Metazoa; phylum Arthropoda; class Insecta; order Orthoptera; family Acrididae; genus Schistocerca; species Schistocerca serialis. The sequence goes on along the minus strand of NC_064641.1, from coordinate 974,188,443 downwards.
TTATGTACAAGTAAACAGACTCTTCTTACTGTCTATGTTTGAACCATTCATGTGACACTAGTTATAGATTCCGATGCTTCACTTCAGGTTTACTGCATCCCTCTGACCTTCTTATTGACGATGAAACTCAGAAATTGCATCGGAATTAAATACAATAGGCTCAATGCCGACTTAAGTACAAGAAAATTGACTCTTCTTACTGTCTTCGATTGAACCATTCCTGTGACACTAGTTATAGATTGCGATGCTTCACTTCAGGTTTACTGTATCCCTCTGACCTTCTTTTTGACGATGAAACACAGAAATTGCATCGGAATTAAATACAAAATGCACAATGCCCACTTAAGTACAAGGAAACTGACTCTTCTTACTGTCTATGTTTTGAACCATTCCTGTCACACTAGTTATAGATTCCGATGCTTCACGTCAGGTTTACAGTATCCCTCTGACCTTCTTATTGACGATGAAACACAGAAATTGCATCGGAATTAAATACAAAAGGCACAATGCCGATTTAAGTACAAGAAAACTAACACTTCTTACTCTCTATGCTTGGAACCATTCATGTGACACTAATTATAGATTCCGATGCTTCACTTCAAGTTTACTGTATCCCTCTGACCTTCTTATTGACGATGAAACACAGAAATTGCATCGGAATTAAATACAAAAAGCACAATGCCGACTTATGTACAAGAAAACTGATTCTTCTTAATGTCTATGTTTGAACCACTCCTGTGACACTAGTTATTGATTTCGATGCTTCACTTCAGGTTTACTGTATCCCTCTGACCTTCTTATTGACGATGTAACACAGAAATTGCATCGGAATTAAATACAAAAGGCACAATGCCGACTTAAGTACAAGAAAACCGACTCTTCTTACAGTCTATGATTTGAACCATTCCTGTGACAATAGTTATAGATTCAGATGCTTCACTTCAAGTTTACTGTATCCCTCTGACCTTCTTATTGACGATGAAACACAGATATTGGATCGGAATTAAATACAAATGGCGCAATGACGACTTAAGTTCAAGAAAAGTGACTCTTCTTACTGTCTATGTTTTGAACCATTCCTGTGAGACTAGTTATAGATTCCGATGCTTCACTTCAGGTTTACTGTATCCATCAGACCTTCTTTTTGACGATGAAACACCGAAATTGCATCGGAGTTAAATACAAAATGCACAATGCCGACTTAAGTACAAGGAAACTGACTCTTCTTACTGTCTATGTTTTGAACCATTCCTGTGACACTAGTTATAGATTCCGATGCTTCACGTCAGGTTTACAGTATCCCTCTGACCTTCTTATTGACGATGAAACACAGAAATTGCATCGGAATTAAATGCAAAAGGCACAATGACGACTTAAGTACAAGAAAACTAACACTTCTTTATCTCTATGCTTGGAACCATTCATGTGACACTAATTATAGATTCCGATGCTTCACTTCAGGTTTACTGTATCCCTCTGACCTTCTTATTGACGATGAAACAAAGAAATTGCATTGGAATTAAATACAAAAGGCACAATGCCGACTTATGTACAAGAAAACTGACTCTTCTTACTGTTTATGTTTGAACCATTCATGTGACACTAGTTATAGATTCCGATGCTTCACTTTAGTTATACTGTAACCCTCTGACCTTCTTATTGACGATGAAGCACAGAAATTGCATCGGAATTAAATAGAAAAGGCACAATGCCGACTTAAGTACAAGAAAACTGACTCTTCTTAATGTCTATGTTTGAACCATTCCTGTGACACTAGTTATTGATTTCGATGCTTCACTTCAGGTTTACTGTATCCCTCTGACCTTCTTATTGACGATGTAACAAAGAAATTGCATCGGAATTAAATACAAAAGGCACAAGGCCGACTTAAGTACAAGAAAACTGACTCTTCTTACTGTCTATGTTTTGAACCATTCCTGTGGCACTAGTTATGGATTCCGATGCTTCACTTCAGGTTTACTGTATCCCTCTGACCCTCTTATTGACGATGAAGCACAGAAATTGCTTCGGAGTTAAAAACAAAAGGCACAATGGCGACTTAAGTACATGAAAACTGACTCTTCCTACAGTCTTTGATTTGAACCATTCCTGTGACACTAGTTATAGTTTCAGATGCTTCACTTCAAGTTTACTGTATCCCTCTGACCTTCTTATTGACGATGAAACACAGAAATAGCATCGGAATTAAATACAAAAGGCACAATGCCGACTTATGTACAAGATAACTGACTCTTCTTACTGTCTATGTTTGAACCGTTCATGTGACACTAGTTATAGATTCCGATGCTTCACTTCAGGTTTACTGTATCCCTCTGACCTTCTTATTAACGATGAAACACAGAAATTGCATCGGAATTAAATACAAAAGGCACAATGCCGACTTAAGTAAAAGAAAACTGACTCTTCTTACTGTCTTTGTTTGAACCATTCCTGTGACACTAGTTATAGATTGCGATGCTACATTTCAGGTTTACTGTATCCCTCTGACCTTCTTTTTGACGATGAAACACTGAAATTGCTTCGGAATTAAATACAAAAGGCACAATGCCGACATAAGTACAAGGAAACTGACTCTTTTTACTGTCTATGTTTTTAACCATTCCTGTGACACTAGTTATAGATTCCGATGCTTCACTTCAGGTTTACTGTATCCCTCTGACCTTCTTATTGACGATGAAACACAGAAATTGCATCGGAGATATATGCAAAAGGCACAATGGCGACTTAAGTACAAGAAAACGGACTCTTCTTACTGTCTATGCTTTGAACCATTCCTGTGACACTAGTTATAGATTCCGATGCTTCACTTCATTTTTACTGTACCCCTCTGACCTTCTTATTGACGATGAAACACAGAAATTGCATCGGAATTAAATAGAAAAATCACAATGCCGACTTAAGTACAAGATAACTGACTCTTCTTATTGCTATGTTTGAACCATTCCTGTGACACTTGTTATAAATTCCGATGCTTCACTTCAGGTTTACTGTATCCCTCTGACATTCATATTGACGATGAAACACAGATATTTCATCGGAATTAAATACAAAAGGCACAATGCCGTCTTAAGTACAAGAAAACTGTCTCTTCTCACTGTCTATGTTTTGAACCATTCCTGTGACACTAGTTATAGATTCCGATGCTTCACTTCAGGTTTACTATATCCCTCCGACCTTCTTATTGACGATGAAACACAGAAATTGCATCGGAATTAAATAGAAAAGGCTCAATGCCGACTAAAGTACAAGAAAACTGACTCCTCTTACTAACTATGTTTTGAACCATTCCTGTGACACTAGTTATAGATTCCGATGCTTCACCTCAGGTTTACTGTATCCCTCTGACCTTCTTATTGACGATGAAACACAGATATTGCAACGGAATTAAATTCAAAAGACACAATGCCGACTTAAGTACAAGAAAACTGACTCTTCTTTCTGTCTATGTTTTGAACCATTCCTGTGATACTAGTTATAGATTCCGATGCTTCACTTCAGGTTTACTGTATCCCTCTGACCTTCTTATTGACGATGAAACACAGAAATTGCATCGGAATTAAATACAAAAGGCACAATGCCGACTTAAGTACAAGGTAACTGGCTCTTCTTACTGTCTATGTTTGAACCATTCATGTGACACTAGTTATAGATTCCGATGCTTCACTTCAGGTTTACTGTATCCCTCTGACCTTCTTATTGACGTTGAAACACAGAAATTGCATAGGAATTAAATACAAAAGGCACAATGGCGACTTAAGTACAAGAAAACTGACTCTTCTTACTGTCTATGTTTTGAACCATTCATGTGACACTAGTTATAGATTCCGATGCTTCACTTCAGGTTTACTGTATCCCTCTGACCTTTTTATTGACGATGAAACAAAGAAATTGCATCTGAATTAAATACAAAAGGCACAATGCCGACATAAGTACAAGAAAACTGACTCTTCTTACTGTCTATGTTTTGAACCATTCCTGTGACACTAGTTATAGATTCCGATGCTTCACTTTAGGTTTACTGTATCCCTCTGACCTTCTTATTGACGATGAAACACAGAAATTGAATCGGAATTAAATACAAAAGGCACAATGCCGACTTATGTACAAGAAAACTGACTCTTCTTACTCTCTATGTTTTGAACCATTCCTGTGACACTAGTTATAGATTCCGATGCTTCACTTCAGGTTTACTGTATCCCTCTCACCTTCTTATTGACGTTGAAACATAGAAATTGCATCGGAAATAAATAGAGAAGGAACAATGCCGTCTTAAGTACAAGAAAACTTACTGTTCTTACTGTCTATGTTTTGAACCATTCCTGTGACACTAGCTATAGTTTCAGATGCTTCTCTTCATGTTTACTTTATCCCTCTGACCTTCTTATTGAAGATGAAACACAGATATTGCATCGGAATTCAATACAAAAGGCACAATGCCGACTTAAGTACAAGAAAACTGACTCTTCTTACTGTCTATGATTTGAACCATTCCTGTAACACTAGATATAGTTTCCGATGCTTCACTTCAGGCTTACTGTATCCCTCGGATCTTCTTATTGACGATGAAACGCAGAAATCGCATCGGAATTAAATACAAGAAGCACAATGCCGACTTAAGTACAAGAAAACTGACTCTTCTTACTGTCTATGTTTTGAACCATTCATGTGACATTAGTTATAGCTTCCGATGCTTCACTTCAGGTTTACTGTATCCATCAGACCTTCTTATTGACGATGAAACACAGAAATTGCATCGGAATTAAATACAAAAGGCACAATGCCGACTTATGTACAAAATAACTAACTCTTTTTACTGTCTATGTTTGATACATTCATGTGACACTAGTTATAGATTCCGATGCTTCACTTCGGGTTTACAGTATCCCTCTGACCTTCTTATTGACGATGAAACACAGAAATTGCATCGGAATTAAATACAAAAGGCACAATGCCGACTTAAGTACAAGAAAACTGACTCTTCTTACTGTCTTTGATTGAACCATTCCTGTGACACTAGTTACAGATTGCGATGCTTCACTTAAGGTTTACTGTATCCCTCAGACCTTATTTTTGACGATGAAACACAGAAATTGCATCGGAATTAAATACAAAAGGCACAATGCCGACTTAAGTACAAGGAAACTGACCCTTCTTACTGTCTATGTTTTGAACCATTCCTGTGACACTAGTTATAGATTCCGATGCTTCACTTCAGGTTTACTGTATCCCTCTGACCTTCTTATTGACGATGAAACACAGAAATTGCATCGGAGATATATGCAAAAGGCACAATGGCGACTTAAGTACAAGAAAACTGACTCTTCTTACTGTCTATGCTTTGAACCATTCCTGTGACACTAGTTATAGATTCCGATGCTTCACTTCATTTTTACTGTATCCCTCTGACCTTCTTAGTGACGATGAAACACAGAAATTGCATCGGAATTAAATAGAATAGTCACAATGCCGACTTAAGTACAAGAAAACTGACTCTTCTTAAAGCTATGTTTGAACCATTCCTGTGACACTAGTTATAGATTCCGGTGCTTCACTTCAGGTTTACTGTATCCCTCTGACATTCTTATTGACGATGAAATACAGAAATTTCATCGGAATAAAATACAAAAGGCACAATGCCGTCTTAAGTACAAGAAAACTGACTCTTCTTACTAACTATGCTTTGAACCATTCCTGTGACACTAGTTATAGATGCCGATGCTTCACCTCAGGTTTACTGATACCCTCTGACCTTCTTATTGACGATGAAACACAGAAATTGCAACGGAATTAAATTCAAAAGGCACAATGCCGACTTAAGTAGAAGAAAACTGTCTCTTCTTACTGTCTATGTTTTGAACCATTCATGTGACACTAGTTATAGATTCCGATGCTTCACTTCAGGTTTACTGTATCCCTCTGACCTTTTTATTGACGATGAAACTAAGAAATTGCATCTGAATTAAATACAAAAGGCACAATGCCGTCTTAAGTACAAGAAAACTGACTCTTCTAACTGTCTATGTTTTGAACCATTCCTGTGACACTAGTTATAGATTCCGATGCTTCACTTTAGGTTTACTGTATCCCTCTGACCTTCTTATTGACGATGAAACACAGAAATTGCATCGGAATTAAATACAAATGGCACAATGCCGACTTAAGTACAAGAAAATTGACTCTTCTTACTCTCTATGTTTTGAACTATTCCTGTGACACTAGTTTTTGATTCCGATGCTTCACTTCAGGTGTACTGTATCCCTCTAACTTTCGTATTGACGATGTAGCACAGAAATTGCATCGGAATTAAATACAAAAGGCACAATTCCGACTTAAGTACAAGAAAACTGACTTTTCTTACTAACTATGTTTTGAACCATTCCTGTGACACTAGTTGTAGATTCAGATGCTTCTCTTCAGGTTTACTGTATTCCTCTGACATTCTTATTGAAAATGAAACACAGATATTGCATCGGAATTCAATACAAAAGGCACAATGCCGACTTAAGTACAAGAAAACTGACTCTTCTTACTCTCTATGTTTTGAACCATTCCTGTGACACTAGTTATAGATTCCGATGCTTCACTTCAGGTTTACTGTATCCCTCTGACCTTCTTATTGACGATGAAACACAGATATTGCATCGGAATTAAATACAAAAGGCACAATGCCGACTTAAGTACAAGAAAACTAACTCTTCTTACTGTCTATGATTTGAACCATTCCTATAACACTAGATATAGATTCCGATGCTTCACTTCAGGTTTACTGTATCCCTCTGACCTTCTTATTGACGTTGAAACGCAGAAATCGCATCGGAATTAAATACAAAAAGCACAATGCCGACTTAAGTACAAGAAAACTGACTCTTCCTACTGTCTATGATTTGAACCATTCATGTGACACTAGTTATAGCTTCCGATGCTTTACTTCAGGTTTACTGTATCCATCAGACCTTCTTATTGACGATGAAACACATAAATTGCATCGGAATTAAATACAAAAGGCACAATGCCGTTTTATGTACAAGGTTACTGACTCTTTATACTGTCTATGTTTTGATCCATTCCTGTGTCACTAGTTATAGATTCCGAGGCTTCACTTCAGCCTTACACTATCCCTCTGACCTTCTTATTGACGTTGAAACATACAAATTGCATCGGAATTAAATAGAAAAGGAACAATGCCGACTTAAGTACAAGAAAGCTGACACTTCTTACTGTCCATGTTTTGAACCATTCCTGTGACACTAGTTATAGATTCAGATGCTTCTCTTCAGGTTTACTGTATCCCTCTGACCTTCTTATTGAAGATGTAGCACAGATATTGCATCGGAAGTAAATACAAAAGGCACAATGCCGACTTAAGTACAAGAAAACTGAATCGTCTTACTCTCTATGTTTTGAACCATTCCTGTGACACTAGTTATTGATTCCGATGCTTCACTTCAGGTTTACTGTATCCCTCTGACCTTCGTATTGACGATGTAACACAGAAATTGCATCGGAATTAAATATAAAAGGCACAATTCCGACATAAGTACAAGAAAACCGACTCTTCTTACTGTCTATGTTTTGAACCATTCCTGTGACACTAGTTATAGATTCCGATGCTTCACTTCAGGTTTACTGTATCCCTCTGACATCCTTATTGACGATGAAAGACAGAAATTGTATCGGAGTTAAAAACAAAAGGCACAATGCCGACTTAAGTACAAGAAAACTGACTCTTCTTACAGTCTATGATTTGAACCATTCCTGTGACACTAGTTTTTGATTCCGATGCTTCACTTCAGGTGTACTGTATCCCTCTAACTTTCGTATTGACGATGTAGCACAGAAATTGCATCGGAATTAAATACAAAAGGCACAATTCCGACTTAAGTACAAGAAAACTGACTTTTCTTACTAACTATGTTTTGAACCATTCCTGTGACACTAGTTGTAGATTCAGATGCTTCTCTTCAGGTTTACTGTATTCCTCTGACCTTCTTATTGAAAATGAAACACAGATATTGCATCGGAATTCAATACAAAAGGCACAATGCCGACTTAAGTACAAGAAAACTGACTCTTCTTACTCTCTATGTTTTGAACCATTCCTGTGACACTAGTTATAGATTCCGATGCTTCACTTCAGGTTTACTGTATCCCTCTGACCTTCTTATTGACGATGAAACACAGATATTGCATCGGAATTAAATACAAAAGGCACAATGCCGACTTAAGTACAAGAAAACTAACTCTTCTTACTGTCTATGATTTGAACCATTCCTATAACACTAGATATAGATTCCGATGCTTCACTTCAGGTTTACTGTATCCCTCTGACCTTCTTATTGACGTTGAAACGCAGAAATCGCATCGGAATTAAATACAAAAAGCACAATGCCGACTTAAGTACAAGAAAACTGACTCTTCCTACTGTCTATGATTTGAACCATTCATGTGACACTAGTTATAGCTTCCGATGCTTTACTTCAGGTTTACTGTATCCATCAGACCTTCTTATTGACGATGAAACACATAAATTGCATCGGAATTAAATACAAAAGGCACAATGCCGTTTTATGTACAAGGTTACTGACTCTTTATACTGTCTATGTTTTGATCCATTCCTGTGTCACTAGTTATAGATTCCGAGGCTTCACTTCAGCCTTACACTATCCCTCTGACCTTCTTATTGACGTTGAAACATACAAATTGCATCGGAATTAAATAGAAAAGGAACAATGCCGACTTAAGTACAAGAAAGCTGACACTTCTTACTGTCCATGTTTTGAACCATTCCTGTGACACTAGTTATAGATTCAGATGCTTCTCTTCAGGTTTACTGTATCCCTCTGACCTTCTTATTGAAGATGTAGCACAGATATTGCATCGGAAGTAAATACAAAAGGCACAATGCCGACTTAAGTACAAGAAAACTGAATCGTCTTACTCTCTATGTTTTGAACCATTCCTGTGACACTAGTTATTGATTCCGATGCTTCACTTCAGGTTTACTGTATCCCTCTGACCTTCGTATTGACGATGTAACACAGAAATTGCATCGGAATTAAATATAAAAGGCACAATTCCGACATAAGTACAAGAAAACCGACTCTTCTTACTGTCTATGTTTTGAACCATTCCTGTGACACTAGTTATAGATTCCGATGCTTCACTTCAGGTTTACTGTATCCCTCTGACATCCTTATTGACGATGAAAGACAGAAATTGTATCGGAGTTAAAAACAAAAGGCACAATGCCGACTTAAGTACAAGAAAACTGACTCTTCTTACAGTCTATGATTTGAACCATTCCTGTGACACTAGTTATAGATTCCGATGCTTCACTTCATGTTTACTGTATTCCTCTGACCTTCTTATTGACGAATAAACACAGAAATTGCATCGGTATTAAATACATAAGGCACAATACCGACTTAAGAACAAGAAAACTGACTTTTCTTACTCTCTATGATTTGATCCATTCCTGTGACACTAGTTATAGATTACGAGGCTTCACTTCAGGTTTACTGTATCCCTCTGACCTTCTTATTGACGTTGAAACATAGAAATTGCATCGGAATTAAATAGAAAAGGAACAATGCCGACTTAAGTACAAGAAAACTTACTGTTCTTACTGTCTATGATTTGAACCATTCCTGTGACACTAGTTATGGATTCCGATGCTTCACTTCAGGTTTACTGTAGCCCTCTGACCTTCTTATTGACGATGAAACACAGATATTGCATCGGAATTATATACAAAAGGCACAATGCCGACTTAAGTACAAGAAAACTGACTCTTCTTACTGTCTATGATTTGAACCATTCCTGTAACACTAGATATAGATTCCGATGCTTCACTTCAGGCTTACTGTATCCCTCGGATCTTCTTATTGACGATGAAACACAGAAATTGCATCGGAATTAAATACAAAAGGCACAATGCCGACTTAAGTACAAGAAAACTGACTCTTCTTACTGTCTTTGATTGAACCATTCCTGTGACACTAGTTACAGATTGCGATGCTTCACTTAAGGTTTACTGTATCCCTCTGACCTTCTTTTTGACGATGAAACACAGAAATTGCATCGGAATTAAATACAAAAGGCACAATGCCGACTTAAGTACAAGGAAACTGACTCTTCTTACTGTCTATGTTTTGAACCATTCCTGTGACACTAGTTATAGATTCCGATGCTTCACTTCAGGTTTACTGTATCCCTCTGACCTTCTTATTGACGATGAAACACAGAAATTGCATCGGAGATATATGCAAAAGGCACAATGGCGACTTAAGTACAAGAAAACTGACTCTTCTTACTGTCTATGCTTTGAACCATTCCTGTGACACTAGTTATAGATTCCGATGCTTCACTTCATTTTTACTGTATCCCTCTGACCTTCTTAGTGACGATGAAACACAGAAATTGCATCGGAATTAAATAGAAAAGTCACAATGCCGACTTAAGTACAAGAAAACTGACTCTTCTTAAAGCTATGTTTGAACCATTCCTGTGACACTAGTTATAGATTCCGATGCTTCACTTCAGGTTTACTGTATCCCTCTGATCTTCTTATTGACGATGAAACACAGAAATTTCATCGGAATAAATACAAAAGGCACAATGCCGTCTTAAGTACAAGAAAGCTGACTCTTCTTACTAACTATGCTTTGAACCATTCCTGTGACACTAGTTATAGATTCCGATGCTTCACCTCAGGTTTACTGATTCCCTCTGACCTTCTTATTGACGATGAAACACAGAAATTGCAACGGAATTAATTTCAAAAGGCATAATGCCGACTTAAGTACAAGAAATCTGTCTCTTCTTACTGTCTATGTTTTGAACCATTCATGTGACACTAGTTATAGATTCCGATGCTTCACTTCAGGTTTACTGTATCCCTCTGACCATTTTATTGACGATGAAACTAAGAAATTGCATCTGAATTAAATACAAAAGGCACATTGCCGTCTTAAGTACAAGAAAACTGACTCTTCTAACTGTCTATGTTTTGAACCATTCCTGTGACACTAGTTATAGATTCCGATGCTTCACTTTAGGTTTACTGTATCCCTCTGACCTTCTTATTGACGATGAAACACAGAAATTGCATCGGAATTAAATACAAATGGCACAATGCCGACTTAAGTACAAGAAAACTGACTCTTCTTACTCTCTATGTTTTGAACTATTCCTGTGACACTAGTTTTTGAATCCGATGCTTCACTTCAGGTGTACTGTATCCCTCTAACTTTCGTATTGACGATGTAGCACAGAAATTGCATCGGAATTAAATACAAAAGGCACAATTCCGACTTAAGTACAAGAAAACTGACTTTTCTTACTAACTATGTTTTGAACCATTCCTGTGACACTAGTTATAGATTCAGATGCTTCTCTTCAGGTTTACTGTATCCCTCTCACCTTCTTATTGAAGATGAAACACAGATATTGCATCGGAATTCAATACAAAAGGCACAATGCCGACTTAAGTACAAGAAAACTGACTCTTCTTACTCTCTATGTTTTGAACCATTCCTGTGACACTAGTTATAGATTCCGATGCTTCACTTCAGGTTTACTGTATCCCTCTGACCTTCTTATTGACGATGAAACACAGATATTGCATCGGAATTAAATACAAAAGGCACAATGCCGACTTAAGTACAAGAAAACTAACTCTTCTTACTGTCTATGATTTGAACCATTCCTATAACACTAGATATAGATTCCGATGCTTCACTTCAGGTTTACTGTATCCCTCTGACCTTCTTATTGACGTTGAAACGCAGAAATCGCATCGGAATTAAATACAAAAAGCACAATGCCGACTTAAGTACAAGAAAACTGACTCTTCCTACTGTCTATGATTTGAACCATTCATGTGACACTAGTTATAGCTTCCGATGCTTTACTTCAGGTTTACTGTATCCATCAGACCTTCTTATTGACAATGAAACACATAAATTGCATCGGAATTAAATACAAAAGGCACAATGCCGTTTTATGTACAAGGTTACTGACTCTTTATACTGTGTATGTTTTGATCCATTCCTGTGTCACTAGTTATAGATTCCGAGGCTTCACTTCAGCCTTACTCTATCCCTCTGACCTTCTTATTGACGTTGAAACATACAAATTGCATCGGAATTAAATAGAAAAGGAACAATGCCGACTTAAGTACAAGAAAGCTGACACTTCTTACTGTCCATGTTTTGAACCATTCCTGTGACACTAGTTATAGATTCAGATGCTTCTCTTCAGGTTTACTGTATCCCTCTGACCTTCTTATTGAAGATGTAGCACAGATATTGCATCGGAATTAAATACAAAAGGCACAATGCCGACTTAAGTACAAGAAAACTGAATCGTCTTACTCTCTATGTTTTGAACCATTCCTGTGACACTAGTTATTGATTCCGATGTTTCACTTCAGGTTTACTGTATCCCTCTGACCTTCGTATTGACGATGTAACACAGAAATTGCATCGGAATTAAATATAAAAGGCACAATTCCGACATAAGTACAAGAAAACCGACTCTTCTTACTGTCTATGTTTTGAACCATTCCTGTGACACTAGTTATAGATTCCGATGCTTCACTTCAGGTTTACTGTATCCCTCTGACATCCTTATTGACGATGAAAGACAGAAATTGTATCGGAGTTAAAAACAAAAGGCACAATGCCGACTTAAGTACAAGAAAACTGACTCTTCTTACAGTCTATGATTTGAACCATTCCTGTGACACTAGTTATAGATTCCGATGCTTCACTTCATGTTTACTGTATTCCTCTGACCTTCTTATTGACGAATAAACACAGAAATTGCATCGGTATTAAATACATAAGGCACAATACCGACTTAAGAACAAGAAAACTGACTCTTCTTACTCTCTATGATTTGATCCATTCCTGTGACACTAGTTATAGATTCCGAGGCTTCACTTCAGGTTTACTGTATCCCTCTGACCTTCTTATAGACGTTGAAACATAGATATTGCATCGGAATTAATTAGAAAAGGAACAATGCCGACTTAAGTACAAGAAAACTTACTGTTCTTACTGTCTATGATTTGAACCATTCCTGTGACACTAGCTATAGATTCAGATGCTTCTCTTCAGGTTTACTTTATCCCTCTGACCTTCTTATTGAAGATGAAACACAGATATTGCATCGGAATTCAATACAAAAGGCACAATGCCGACTTAAGTACAAGAAAACTGACTCTTCTTACTCTCTATGTTTTGAACCATTCCTGTGACACTAGTTATAGATTCCGATGCTTCACTTCAGGTTTACTGTAGCCCTCTGACCTTCTTATTGACGATGAAACACAGATATTGCATCGGAATTAAATACAAAAGGCACAATGCCGACTTAAGTACAAGAAAACTGACTCTTCTTACTGTCTATGATTTGAACCATTCCTGTAACACTAGATATAGATGCCGATGCTTCACTTCAGGCTTACTGTATCCCTCGGATCTTCTTATTGACGATGAAACGCAGAAATCGCATCGGAATTAAATACAAGAAGCACAATGCCGACTTAAGTACAAGAAAACTGACTCTTCTTACTGTCTATGTTTTGAACCATTCATGTGACATTAGTTACAGATTCCGATGCTTCACTTCAGGTTTACTGTATCCATCAGACCTTCTTATTGACGATGAAACACAGAAATTGCATCGGAATTAAATACAAAAGGCACAATGCCGACTTATGTACAAAATAACTGACTCTTTTTACTGTCTATGTTTGATCCATTCATGTGACACTAGTTATAGATTCCGATGCTTCACTTCGGGTTTACAGTATCCCTCTGACCTTCTTATTGACGATGAAACACAGAAATTGCATCGGAATTAAAAACTAAAGGCACAATGCCGACTTAAGTACAAGAAAACTGACTCTTCTTACTGTCTTTGATTGAACCATTGCTGTGACACAAGTTACAGATTGCGATGCTTCACTTTAGGTTTACTGTATCCCTCTGACCTTCTTTTTGACGATGAAACACTGAAATTGCATAGGAATGAAATACAAAAGGCACAATGCCGACTTAAGTACAAGTAAACTGACTCTTCTTACTGTCTATGGTTTGAACCATTCCTGTGACACTAGTTATAGATTCCGATGCTTCACTTCAGGTTTACTGTATCCCTCTGACCTTCTTATTGACGATGAAACACAGAAATTGCATCGGAGATATATGCAAAAGGCACAATGCCGACTTAAGTACAAGAAAGCTGACACTTCTTACTGTATATGTTTTGAACCATACCTGTGACACTAGTTATAGATTCAGATGCTTCTCTTCAGGTTTACTGTATCCCTCTGACCTTCTTATTGAAGATGAAGCACAGATATTGCATCGGAATTAAATACAAAAGGCACAATGCCGACTTAAGTACAAGAAAACGGAATCGTCTTACTCTCTATGTTTTGAACCATTCCTGTGACACTAGTTATTGATTCCGATGCTTCACTTCAGGTTTACTGTATCCCTCTGACCTTCGTATTGACGATGTAACACAGAAATTGCATCGGAATTAAATATAAAAGGCACAATTCCGACTTAAGTACAAGAAAACCGACTCTTCTTACTGTCTATGTTTTGAACCATTCCTGTGACACTAGTTATAGATTCCGATGCTTCACTTCAGGTTTACTGTATCCCTCTGACATTCTTATTGACGATGAAAGACAGAAATTGTATCGGAGTTAAAAACAAAAGGCACAATGCCGACTTAAGTACAAGAAAACTGACTCTTCTTACTGTCTATGATTTGAACCATTCCTGTGACACTAGTTATAGATTCCGATGCTTCACTTCATGTTTACTGTATTCCTCTGACCTTCTTATTGACGAATAAACACAGAAATTGCATCGGTATTAAATACATAAGGCACAATACCGACTTAAGAACAAGAAAACTGACTCTTCTTACTCTCTATGATTTGATCCATTCCTGTGACACTAGTTATAGATTCCGAGGCTTCACTTCAGGTTTACAGTATCCCTCTGACCTTCTTATTGACGTTGAAACATAGAAATTGCATCGGAATTAAATAGAAAAGGAACAATGCCGACTTAAGTACTAGAAAACTTACTGTTCTTACTGTCTATGTTTTGAACCATTCCTGTGACACTAGCTATAGATTCAGATGCTTCTCTTCAGGTTTACTTTATCCCTCTGACCTTCTTATTGAAGATGAAACACAGATATTGCATCGGAATTCAATACAAAAGGCACAATGCCGACTTAAGTACAAGAAAACTGACTCTTCTTACTCTCTATGCTTTGAACCATTCCTGTGACACTAGTTATAGATTCCGATGCTTCACTTCAGGTTTACTGTAGCCCTCTGACCTTCTTATTGACGATGAAACACAGATATTGCATCGGAATTAAATACAAAAGGCACAATGCCGACTTAAGTACAAGAAAACTGACTCTTCTTACTGTCTATGCTTTGAACCATTCCTGTAACACTAGATATAGATTCCGATGCTTCACTTCAGGCTTACTGTATCCCTCGGATCTTCTTATTGACGATGAAACGCAGAAATCGCATCGGAATTAAATACAAGAAGCACAATGCCGACTTAAGTACAAGAAAACTGACTCTTCTTACTGTCTATGTTTTGAACCATTCATGTGACATTAGTTATAGATTCCGATGCTTCACTTCAGGTTTACTGTATCCATCAGACCTTCTTATTGACGATGAAACACAGAAATTGCATCGGAATTAAATACAAAAGGCACAATGCCGACTTATGTACAAAATAACTGACTCTTTTTACTGTCTATGTTTGATCCATTCATGTGACACTAGTTATAGATTCCGATGCTTCACTTCGGGTTTACAGTATCCCTCTGACCTTCTTATTGACGATGAAACACAGAAATTGCATCGGAATTAAATACAAAAGGCACAATGCCGACTTAAGTACAAGAAAACAGACTCTTCTTACTGTCTTTGATTGAACCATTCCTGTGACACTAGTTACAGATTGCGATGCTTCACTTAAGGTTTACTGTATCCCTCTGACCTTCTTTTTGACGATGAAACACAGAAATTGCATAGGAATTAAATACAAAAGGCACAATGCCGACTTAAGTACAAGGAAACTGACCCTTCTTACTGTCTATGTTTTGAACCATTCCTGTGACACTAGTTATAGATTCCGATGCTTCACTTCAGGTTTACTGTATCCCTCTGACCTTCTTATTGACGATGAAACACAGAAATTGCATCGGAGATATATGCAAAAGGCACAATGGCGACTTAAGTACAAGAAAACTGACTCTTCTTACTGTCTATGCTTTGAACCATTCCTGTGACACTAGTTATAGATTCCGATGCTTCACTTCATTTTTACTGTATCCCTCTGACATTCTTATTGACGATGAAACACAGAAATTTCATCGGAATTAATTACAAAAGGCACAATGCCGTCTTAAGTACAAGAAAAGTGACTCCTCTCACTGTCTATGTTTTGAACCATTCCTGTGACACTAGTTATAGATTCCGATGCTTCACTTCAGGTTTACTGTATCCCTCCGACCTTCGTATTGACGATGAAACACAGAAATTGCATCGGAATTAAATAGAAATGGCAAAATGCCGACTTAAGTACAAGAAAACTGACTCTTCTTACTAACTATGCTTTGAACCATTCCTGTGACACTAGTTATAGATTCCGATGCTTCACCTCAGGTTTACTGTATCCCTCTGACCTTCTTATTGACGATGAAACACAGAAATTGCAACGGAACTAAATTCAAAAGGCACAATGCCGACTTAAGTACAAGAAAACTGTCTCTTTTTACTGTCTATGTTTTGAACCATTCATGTGACACTAGTTATAGATTCCGATGCTTCACTTCAGGTTTACTGTATCCCTCTGACCTTTTTATTGACGATGAAACTAAGAAATTGCATCTGAATTAAATACAAAAGGCACAATGCCGACTTAAGTACAAGAAAACTGACTCTTCTTACTGTCTATGTTTTGAACCATTCCTGTGACACTAGTTATAGATTCCGATGCTTCACTTTAGGTTTACTGTATCCCTCTGACCTTCTTATTGACGATGAAACACAGAAATTGCATCGGAATTAAATACAAATGGCACAATGCCGACTTAAGTACAAGAAAACTGACTCTTCTTACTCTCTATGTTTTGAACTATTCCTGTGACACTAGTTTTTGATTCCGTGCTTCACTTCAGGTGTACTGTATCCCTCTGACTTTCGTATTGACGATGTAACACAGAAATTGCATCGGAATTAAATACAAAAGGCACAATTCCGACTCAAGTACAAGAGAACTGACTTTTCTTACTAACTATGGTTTGAACCATTCCTGTGACACTAGTTATAGATTCAGATGCTTCTCTTCAGGTTTACTGTATCCCTCTGACCTTCTTATTGAAGATGAAACACAGATATTGCATCGGAATTCAATACAAAAGGCACAATGCCGACTTAAGTACAAGAAAACTGACTCTTCTTACTCTCTATGTTTTGAACCATTCCTGTGAAACTAGTTATAGATTCCGATGCTTCACTTCAGGTTTACTGTATCCCTCTGACCTTCTTATTGACGATGAAACACAGATATTGCATCGGAATTAAATACAAAATTCACAATGCCGACTTAAGTACAAGAAAACTGACTCTTCTTATTGTCTATGATTTGAACCATTCCTGTTACACTAGATATAGATTCCGATGCTTCACTTCAGGTTTACTGTATCCCTCTGACCTTCTTATTGACGTTGAAACGCAGAAATCGCATCGGAATTAAATACAAAAAGCACAATGCCGACTTAAGTACAAGAAAACTGACTCTTCTTACTGTCTATGATTTGAACCATTCATGTGACACTAGTTATAGCTTCCGATGCTTTACTTCAGGTTTACTGTATCCATCAGACCTTCTTATTGACGATGAAACACATAAATTGCATCGGAATTAAATACAAAAGGCACAATGCCGTTTTATGTACAAGGTTACTGACTCTTTATACTGTCTATGTTTTGATCCATTCCTGTGTCACTAGTTATAGATTCCGAGGCTTCACTTCAGCCTTACTCTATCCCTCTGACCTTCTTATTGACGTTGAAACATACAAATTGCATCGGAATTAAATAGAAAAGGAACAATGCCGACTTAAGTACAAGAAAGCTGACACTTCTTACTGTCCATGTTTTGAACCATTCCTGTGACACTAGTTATAGATTCAGATACTTCTCTTCAGGTTTACTGTATCCCTCTGACCTTCATATTGAAGATGAAGCACAGATATTGCATCGGAATTAAATACAAAAGGCACAATGCCGCCTTAAGTACAAGAAAACTGACTCTTCTTACTCTCTATGTTTTGAAACATTCCTGTGACACTAGTTATAGATTCCGATGCTTCACTTCAGGTTTACTGTATCCCTCTGACCTTCTTATTGACGATGAAACACAGAAATTGCATCGGAATTAAATACAAAAGGCACAATGCCGGCTTAAGTACAAGAAAACTGACTCTTCTTACTGTCTATGTTTTGAACCATTCCTGTTACACTAGATATAGATTCCGATGCTTCACTTCAGGCTTACTGTATCCCTCTGATCTTCTTATTGACAATGAAACGCAGAAATCGCATCGGAATTAAATACTAAAAGCACAATGCCGACTTATGTACAAAATAACTGACTCTTTTTACTGTCTACGTTTGAACCATTCATGTGACACTAGTTATAGATTCCGATGCTTCACTTCAGGTTTACAGTATCCCTCTGACCTTCTTATTGACGATGAAACACAGAAATTGCATCGGAATTAAATACAAAAAGCACAATGCCGACTTAAGTACAAGAAAACTGACTCTTCTTACTGTCTTCGATTGAACCATTCCTGTGACACTAGTTACAGATTGCGATGCTTCACTTCAGGTTTACTGTATCCCTCTGACCTTCTTTTTGACGATGAAACACAGAAATTGCATCGGAATTGAATACAAAAGGCACAATGCCGACTTAAGTACAAGGAAACTGACTCTTCTTACTGTCTATGTTTTGAACCATTCCTGTGACACTAGTTATAGATTCCGATGCTTCACTTCAGGTTTACTGTATCCCTCTGACCTTCTTATTGACGATGAAACACAGATATTGCATCGGAGATATATGCAAAAGGCACAATGGCGACTTAAGTACAAGAAAACTGACTCTTCTTACTGTCTATGCTTTGAACCATTCCTGTGACACTAGTTATAGATTCCGATGCTTCACTTCATTTTTACTGTATCCCTCTGACCTTCTTATTGACGATGAAACACAGAAATTGCATCGGATTTAAATAGAAAAGTCACAATGCCGACTTAAGTACAAGAAAACTGACTCTTCTTATTGCTATGTTTGAACCATTCCTGTGACACCAGTTATAGATTCCGATGCTTCACTTCAGGTTTACTGTATCCCTCTGACATTCTAATTGACGATGAAACACAGAAATTTCTTCGGAATTAAATACAAAAGGCACAATGCCGTATTAAGTACAAGAAAACTGACTCCTCTCACTGTCTATGTTTTGAACCATTCCTGTGACACTAGTTATAGATTCCGATGCTTCACTTCAGGTTTACTGTATCCCTCCGACCTTCTTATTGACGATGAAACACAGAAATTGCATCGGAATTAAATAGAAATGGAAAATGCCGACTTAAGTACAAGAAAACTGACTCTTCTTACTAACTATGCTTTGAACCATTCCTGTGACACTAGTTATAGATTCCGATGCTTCACCTCAGGTTTACTGTATCCCTCTGACCTTCTTATTGACGATGAAACACAGAAATTGCAACGGAATTAAATTCAAAAGGCACAATGCCGACTTAAGTACAAGAAAACTGACTCTTCTTACTGTCTATGTTTTGAACCATTCCTGTGATACTAGTTATAGATTCCGATGCTTCACTTCAGGTTTACTGTATCCCTCTGACCTTCTTATTGACGATGAAACACAGAAATTGCATCGGAATTAAATACAAAAGGCACAATGCCGACTTAAGTACAAGGTAACTGGCTCTTCTTACTGTCTATGTTTGAACCATTCATGTGACACTAGTTATAGATTCCGATGCTTCACTTCAGGTTTACTGTATCCCTCTGACCTTCTTATTGACGTTGAAACACAGAAATTGCATCGGAATTAAATACAAAAAGCACAATGCAGACTTAAGTACAAGAAAACTGACTCTTCTTACTGTCTATGTTTTGAACCATTCATGTGACACTAGTTATAGATTCCGATGCTTCACTTCAGGTTTACTGTATCCCTCTGACCTTCGTATTGACGATGTAACACAGAAATTGCATCGGAATTAAATACAAAAGGCACAATTCCGACTTATGTAGAAGAAAACTGACTCTTCTTACTAACTATGTTTTGAACCATTCCTGTGACACTAGTTATAGATTCAGATGCTTCTCTTTAGGTTTACTGTATCCCTCTGACCTTCTTATTGAAGATGAAACACAGATATTGCATCGGAATTCAATACAAAAGGCACAATGCCGACTTAAGTACAAGAAATCTGACTCTTCTTACTCTCTATGATTTGAACCATTCCTGTGACACTAGTTATAGATTCCGATGCTTCACTTCAGGTTTACTGTATCCCTCTGACCTTCTTATTGACGATGAAACACATATATTGCATCGGAATTAAATACAAAAGGCACAATGCCGACTTAAGTACAAGATAATTGACTCTTCTTACTGTCTATGATTTGAACCATTCCTGTAACACTAGATATAGATTCCGATGCTTCACGTCAGGTTTTCTGTATCCCTCTGACCTTCTTATTGACGTTGAAACGCAGAAATCGCATCGGAATTAAATACAAAAAGCACAATGCCGACTTAAGTACAAGAAAACTGACTCTTCTTACTGTCTATGATTTGAACCATTCATGTGACACTAGTTATAGCTTCCGATGCTTCACTTCAGGTTTACTGTATCCATCAGACCTTCTTATTGACGATGAAACACATAAATTGCATCGGAATTATATACAAAAGGCACAATGCCGTTTTATGTACAAGATTACTGACTCTTTTTACTGTCTATGTTTTGATCCATTCCTGTGACACTTGTTATAGATTCCGAGGCTTCACTTCAGCCTTACTGTATCCTTCTGACCTTCTTATTGACGTTGAAACATAGAAATTGCATCGGAAATAAATAGAAAAGGAACAATGCCGACTTAAGTACAAGAAAGCTGACTCTTCTTACTGTCTATGCTTTGAACCACTCCTGTGACACTAGTTATAGATTCCGATGCTTCACTTCATTTTTACTGTATCCCTCTGACCTTCTTATTGACGATGAAACACAGAAATTGCATCGGATTTAAATAGAAAAGTCACAATGCCGACTTAAGTACAAGAAAACTGACTCTTCTTATTGCTATGTTTGAACCATTCCTGTGACACCAGTTATAGATTCCGATGCTTCACTTCAGGTTTACTGTATCCCTCTGACATTCTAATTGACGATGAAACACAGAAATTTCTTCGGAATTAAATACAAAAGGCACAATGCCGTATTAAGTACAAGAAAACTGACTCCTCTCACTGTCTATGTTTTGAACCATTCCTGTGACACTAGTTATAGATTCCGATGCTTCACTTCAGGTTTACTGTATCCCTCCGACCTTCTTATTGACGATGAAACACAGAAATTGCATCGGAATTAAATAGAAATGGAAAATGCCGACTTAAGTACAAGAAAACTGACTCTTCTTACTAACTATGCTTTGAACCATTCCTGTGACACTAGTTATAGATTCCGATGCTTCACCTCAGGTTTACTGTATCCCTCTGACCTTCTTATTGACGATGAAACACAGAAATTGCAACGGAATTAAATTCAAAAGGCACAATGCCGACTTAAGTACAAGAAAACTGACTCTTCTTACTGTCTATGTTTTGAACCATTCCTGTGATACTAGTTATAGATTCCGATGCTTCACTTCAGGTTTACTGTATCCCTCTGACCTTCTTATTGACGATGAAACACAGAAATTGCATCGGAATTAAATACAAAAGGCACAATGCCGACTTAAGTACAAGGTAACTGGCTCTTCTTACTGTCTATGTTTGAACCATTCATGTGACACTAGTTATAGATTCCGATGCTTCACTTCAGGTTTACTGTATCCCTCTGACCTTCTTATTGACGTTGAAACACAGAAATTGCATCGGAATTAAATACAAAAAGCACAATGCAGACTTAAGTACAAGAAAACTGACTCTTCTTACTGTCTATGTTTTGAACCATTCATGTGACACTAGTTATAGATTCCGATGCTTCACTTCAGGTTTACTGTATCCCTCTGACCTTCGTATTGACGATGTAACACAGAAATTGCATCGGAATTAAATACAAAAGGCACAATTCCGACTTATGTAGAAGAAAACTGACTCTTCTTACTAACTATGTTTTGAACCATTCCTGTGACACTAGTTATAGATTCAGATGCTTCTCTTTAGGTTTACTGTATCCCTCTGACCTTCTTATTGAAGATGAAACACAGATATTGCATCGGAATTCAATACAAAAGGCACAATGCCGACTTAAGTACAAGAAATCTGACTCTTCTTACTCTCTATGATTTGAACCATTCCTGTGACACTAGTTATAGATTCCGATGCTTCACTTCAGGTTTACTGTATCCCTCTGACCTTCTTATTGACGATGAAACACATATATTGCATCGGAATTAAATACAAAAGGCACAATGCCGACTTAAGTACAAGATAATTGACTCTTCTTACTGTCTATGATTTGAACCATTCCTGTAACACTAGATATAGATTCCGATGCTTCACGTCAGGTTTTCTGTATCCCTCTGACCTTCTTATTGACGTTGAAACGCAGAAATCGCATCGGAATTAAATACAAAAAGCACAATGCCGACTTAAGTACAAGAAAACTGACTCTTCTTACTGTCTATGATTTGAACCATTCATGTGACACTAGTTATAGCTTCCGATGCTTCACTTCAGGTTTACTGTATCCATCAGACCTTCTTATTGACGATGAAACACATAAATTGCATCGGAATTATATACAAAAGGCACAATGCCGTTTTATGTACAAGATTACTGACTCTTTTTACTGTCTATGTTTTGATCCATTCCTGTGACACTTGTTATAGATTCCGAGGCTTCACTTCAGCCTTACTGTATCCTTCTGACCTTCTTATTGACGTTGAAACATAGAAATTGCATCGGAATTAAATAGAAAAGGAACAATGCCGACTTAAGTACAAGAAAGCTGACTCTTCTTACTGTCCATGTTTTGAACCACTCCAGTGACACTAGTTATAGATTCAGATGCTTCTCTTCAGGTTTACTGTATCCCTCTGACCTTCTTATTGAGGATGAAGCACAGATATTGCATCGGAATTAAATACAAAAGGTACAATGCCGATTTAAGTACAAGAAAACTGACTCTTTTTACTCTCTATGTTTTGAAACATTCCTGTGACACTAGTTATAGATTACGATGCTTCACTTCAGGTTTACTGTATCCCTCTGACCTTCTTATTGACGATGAAACACAGAAATTGCATCGGAATGAAATACAAAAGGCACAATGCCGGCTTAAGTACAAGAAAAGTTACTCTTTTTACTGTCTATGTTTGAACCATTCATGTGACACTAGTTATAGATTCCAATGCTTCACTTCAGGTTTACAGTATCCCTCTTACCTTCTTATTGACGATGAAACACAGAAATTGCATCGGAATTAAATACAAAAGGCACAATGCCGACTTAAGTACAAGGAAACTGACTCTTCTTACTGTCTATGTTATGAACCATTCCTGTGACACTAGTTATAGATTCCGATGCTTCACTTCAGGTTTACTGTATCCCTCTGACCTTCTTATTGACGATGAAACACAGAAATTGCATCATAATTAAATAGAAAAGGCACAATGCCGACTTAAGTACAAGAAAACTGACTCTTCTTACTAACTATGTTTTGAACCATTCCTATGACACTAGTTATAGATTCCGATGCTTCACCTCAGGTTTACTGTATCCCTCTGACCTTCTTATTGACGATGAAACACAGAAATTGCAACGGAATAAAAATTCAAAAGGCACAATGCCGACTTAAGTACAAGAAAACTGACTCTTCTTACTGTCTATGTTTTGAACCATTCCTGTGATACTAGTTATAGATTCCGATGCTTCACTTCAGGTTTACTGTATCCCTTTGACCGTCTTATTGGCGATGAAACACAAAAATTGCATCGGAATTCAATACAAAAGGCACAATGCCGACTTAAGTACAAGGTAACTGGCTCTTCTTACTGTCTATGTTTGAACCACTCATGTGACACAAGTTATAGATTCCGATGCTTCACTTCAGGTTTACTGTATCCCTCTGACCTTCTTATTGACGTTGAAACACAGAAATTACATCGGAATTAAATACAAAAGGCACAATGCCGACTTAAGTACAAGAATACTGACTCTTCTAACTGTCTATGTTTTGAACCATTCATGTGACACTAGTTATAGATTCCGATGCTTCACTTCAGGTTTACTGTATCCCTCTAACCTTTTTATTGACGATGAAACTAAGAAATTGCATCTGAATTAAATACAAAAGGCACAATGCCGTCTTAAGTACGAGAAAACTGACTCTTCTTACTGTCTATGTTTTGAACCATTCCTGTGACACTAGTTATAGATTCCGATGCTTCACTTTAGGTTTACTGTATCCCTCTGACCTTCTTATTGAAGATGAAACACAGAAATTGCATCGGAATTAAATACAAATTGCACAATGCCGACTTAAGTACAAGAAAACTGACTCTTCTTTCAGTCTATGATTTTAACCATTCCTGTGACACTACCTATAGATTCCGATGCTTCACTTCAGGTTTACTGTATTCCTCTGACCTTCTTATTGACGATGAAACACAGAAATTGCATCGGAATGAAATACAAAAGGCACAATGCCGGCTTAAGTACAAGAATACTGACTCTTTTTACTGTCTATGTTTGAACCATTCATGTGACACTAGTTATAGATTCCAATGCTTCACTTCAGGTTTACAGTATCTCTCTTACCTTCTTATTGACGATGAAACACAGAAATTGCATCGGAATTAAATACAAAAGGCACAATGCCGACTTAAGTACAAGGAAACTGACACTTCTTACTGTCTATGTTATGAACCACTCCTGTGACACTAGTTATAGATTCCGATGCTTCACTTCATGTTTACTGTATCCCTCTGACCTTCTTATTGACGATGAAACACAGAAATTGCATCATAATTAAATAGAAAAGGCACAATGCCGACTTAAGTACAAGAAAACTGACTCTTCTTACTAACTATGTTTTGAACCATTCCTGTGACACTAGTTATAGATTCCGATGCTTCACCTCAGGTTTACTGTATCCCTCTGACCTTCTTATTGACGATGAAACACAGAAATTGCAACGGAATAAAAATTCAAAAGGCACAATGCCGACTTAAGTACAAGAAAACTGACTCTTCTTACTGTCTATGTTTTGAACCATTCCTGTGATACTAGTTATAGATTCCGATGCTTCACTTCAGGTTTACTGTATCCCTTTGACCGTCTTATTGGCGATGAAACACAGAAATTGCATCGGAATTCAATACAAAAGGCACAATGCCGACTTAAGTACAAGAAGACTGAATCTTCTTACTGTCTATGTTTGAACCACTCATGTGACACTAGTTATAGATTCCGATGCTTCACTTCAGGTTTACTGTATCCCTCTAACCTTCTTATTGACGTTGAAACACAGAAATTGCATCGGAATTAAATACAAAAGGCACAATGCCGACTTAAGTACAAGAAAACTGACTCTTCTTACTGTCTATGTTTTGAACCATTCATGTGACACTAGTTATAGATTCCGATGCTTCACTTCAGGTTTACTGTATCCCTCTAACCTTTTTATTGACGATGAAACTAAGAAATTGCATCTGAATTAAATACAAAAGGCACAATGCCGTCTTAAGTACAAGAAAACTGACTCTTCTTACTGTCTATGTTTTGAACCATTCCTGTGACACTAGTTATAGATTCCGATGCTTCACTTTAGGTTTACTGTATCCCTCTCACCTTCTTATTGAAGATGAAACACAGAAATTGCATCGGAATTAAATACAAATTGCACAATGCCGACTTAAGTACAAGAAAACTGACTCTTCTTACAGTCTATGATTTTAACCATTCCTGTGACACTAGTTATAGATTCCGATGGTTCACTTCAGGTTTACTGTATTCCTCTGACCTTCTTATTGACGAATAAACACAGAAATTGCATCAGAATGAAATACATAAGGCACAATACCGACTTAAGTACAAGACAACTAACTCTTCTTACTGTCTATGATTTGATCCATTCCTGTGACACTAGTTATAGATTCCGAGGCTTCACTTCAGGTTTACTGTATCCCTTTGACCTTCTTATTGACGTTGAAACATAGAAATTGCATCGGAATTAAATAGAAAAGGAACAATGCCGACTTAAGTACAAGAAAACTGACTGTTCTTACTCTCTATGTTTTGAACCATTCCTGTGACACTAGTTATAGATTCCGATGCTTCACTTCAGGTTTACTGTATCCCTCTGACCTTCTTATTGACGATGAAACACAGATATTGCATCGGAATTAAATACAAAAGGCACAATGCCGACTTAAGTACAAGAAAACTGACTCTTCTTACTGTCTATGATTTGAACCATTCCTGAAACACTAGATATAGATTCCGATGCTTCACATCAGGTTTACTGTATCCCTCTGACCTTCTTATTGACGTTGAAACGCAGAAATCGCATCGGAATTAAAAACAAAAAGTACAATGCCGACTTAAGTACAAGAAAACTGACTCTTCTTACTGTCTATGATTTGAACCATTAAGTGACACTAGTTATAGCTTCCGATGCTTCACATCAGGTTTACTGTATCCATCAGACCTTCTTATTGATGATGAAACACATAAATTGCATCGGAACTAAATACAAAAGGCACAATGCCGTTTTATGTACAAGATTACTGACTCTTTTTACTGTCTATGTTTTGAACCATTCCTGTAACACTAGATATAGATTCCGATGCTTCACTTCAGGTTTACTGTATCCCTCTGATCTTCTTATTGAAGATGAAGCACAGATATTGCATCGGAATTAAATACAAAAGGCACAATGCCGACATAAGTACAAGAAAACTGACTCTTCTTACTCTCTATGTTTTGAAACATTCCTATGACACTAGTTATAGATTCCGATGCTTCACTTCAGGTTTACTGTATCCCTCTGACCTTCTTATTGACGATGAAACACAGATATTGCAACGGAATTAAATACAAAAGGCACAATGCCAGCTTAAGTACAAGAAAACTGACTCTTCTTACTGTCTATGTTTTGAACCATTCCTGTAACACTAGATATAGATTCCGATGCTTCACTTCAGGTTTACTGTATCCCTCTGATCTTCTTATTGACGATGAAACGCAGAAATCGCATCGGAATTAAATACAAAAAGCACAATGCCGACTTAAGTACAAGAAAACTGACTCTTCTTACTGTCTATGTTTTGAACCATTCATGTGACACTTGTTATAGCTTCCGATGCTTCACTTCAGGTTTACTGTATCCATCAGACCTTCTTATTGACGATGAAACACAGAAATTGCATTGGAATTAAATAGAAAAGGCACAAAGCCGACTTAAGTACAAGAAAACTGACTCTTCTTACTATCTATGTTTTCAACCATTCCTGTGACACTAGTTATAGATTCCGATGCTTCACTTCAGGTTTTCTGTATCCCTCTGACCTTCTTATTGACGATGAAACACAGAAATTGCAACGGAATTAAATATAAAAGGCACAATGCCGACTTAAGTACAAGAAAACTGACTCTTCTTACTGTCTATGATTTGAACCATTCCTGTGACACTACCTATAGATTCCGATGCTTCACTTCAGGTTTACTGTATTGCTTGGACCTTCTTATTGACGATGAAACGCAGAAATCGCATCAGAATTAAATACAAAAAGCACAATGCCGACTTAAGTACAAGAAAACTGACTCTTCTTACTGTCTATGCTTTGATCCATTTCTGTGACACTAGTTATAGATTCCGATGCTTCACTTCAGGTGTACTGCATCCCTTGGACCTTCTTATTGACGATGAAACACAGAAATTGCATCGGAATTAAATAGAAAAGGCACAATGCCGACTTAAGTACAAGAAGACTGAATCTTCTTACTGACTATGCTTTGAACCATTCCTGTGACACTATTTATAGATTCTGATGCCTCACTTCAGGTTTACTGTATCCCTCTGACCTTCTTATTGAGGATGAAACACAGATATAGCATCGGAATTAAATAGAAAAGGCACAATGCCGACTTAAGTACAAGAAGACTGACTCTTCTTACTGACTATGCTTTGAACCATTCATGTGACACTAGTTATAGACTCCGATGCTTCACTTCAGGTTTACTGTATCCCTCTGACCTTCTTATTGATGATGAAACACAGTAATTGCATCGGAATTAAAAAGAAAAGGCAGAATGCCGGCTTAAGTACAAGAAGACTGACACTTCTTACTGTCTATAATTTGAACCGAACCTGTGACACTAGTTATAGATTCCGATGCTTCACTTCAAGTGTACTGCATCCCTTGGACCTTCTTATTGACGATGAAACACAGAAATTGCATCGGAATTAAATACGAAAGGCACAATGACGACTTAAGTACAAGAAGACTGACTCTTCTTACTGTCTATGTTTTTAACCATTCCTGTGACACTAGTTATAGATTCCGATGCCTCACTTTAGTTTTCCTGTATCCCTTGGACCTTCTTATTGACGATGAAACACAGAAATTGCATCGGAATTAAATACAAAAGGCACAATGCCGACTTAGGTACAAGAAGACTGACTTTTCCAACTGTCTATGATTTGAACCATTCCTGTGACACTAGTTATAGATTCCGATGCTTCACTTCAGATTTACTGTATTCCTGTGACCTTTTTATTGACGATGAACATAGAAATTGCATCGGAATTAGATAGATAATGCACAATGCCGACTTAACTACAAGAAGACTGACTCTTGCTACTGTCTATGCTTTGAAACATTCCTGTGACACTAGTTATAGATTCCGATGCTTCACTTCAGGTTTACTGTATCCCTCTGACCTTCTTATTGACGATGAAAACCAGAAATTGCATCGGAATTAAATACAAAATGCACAATGCCGACCCAAGTACAAGAAGACTGACTCTTCCTACTGTCTACGTTTTGAACAATTCCTGTGACACTAGTTATAGATTCCGATGCTTCACTTGCGGTTTACTGTATCCTGCTGACCTTGTTATTGACAATGAAACATAGAAATTGCATCGGAATTAAATAGAAAAGGCACAATGCTGACTTAAGTACAAGAAGACTGACTATTCTTACTGTCTATGATTTGAACTATTCCTGTGACACTAGTTATAGATTCCGATGCTTCACTTCAGGTGTATTGTATCCCTTGGATGTTCTTATTGAAGATGAAACACAGAAATTGCATCGGAATTAAATACAAAAGGGACAATGCCAACTTCAGTTCAAGAAGACTGACTCTTCTTACTGTCTATGTTTTGAACCATTCCTGTGACACTAGTTATAGATTCTGATGCTTCACTTCAGGTTTACTGTATCCCTCTGACCCACTTATTGACGATGAAACACAGAAATTGGAGGGAAATTAAATACAAAAGGCACAATGCCGACTTAAGTACAAAAAGACTGACTCATCCCACGGTCTACGTTTTGAACCATCCCTGTGACACTAGTTATAGATTACGATGCTTCACTTCAGGTTTACTTTATCCCACTGACCTTCTTATTGACGATAAAACACAGAAATTGCATCGGAAGTAAATAGAAAAGGCACAATGCCGACTTAAGTACAAGAAGACTGACTCTTCATACTGTCTGTGCTTTGAACCATTCCTGTGACACTAGTTATAGATTCCGATGCTTCACTTCAGGTGTACTGCATCCCTTGGACCTTCTTATTGACGATGAAACACAGTAATTGCATCGGAATTAAATAGAAAAGCACAATGCCGACTTAAGTACAAGAAGACTGACTCTTCTTACTGACTATGTTTTGATCCATTACTGTGACACCACTTATAGATTCCGATGCTTCACTTCAGGTTTACTGTATCCCTCTGACCTTCTTATGGACGATGAAACACAGAAATCGCATCGGAAATAAATAGAAAAGGCACAATGCCAACTTAAGTACAAGAAGACTGACTCTTCATACTGACTGTGTTTTGAACCATTCATGTGACACTAGTTATAGACTCCGATGCTTCAATTCAGGTTTACTGTATCCCTCTGACCTTCTTATGGACGATGAAACACAGAAATTACATCGGAAATAAATGGAAAAGGCACAATGCCGACTTAAGTACAAGAAGACTGACTCATCTTACTGACTATGCTTTGAACCATTCCTGTGACACTATTTATAGATTCTGATGCCTCACTTCAGGTTTACTGTATCCCTCTGACCTTCTCATTGAGGATGAAACACAGATATTGCATCGGAATTAAATAGAAAAGGCACAATGCCGACTTAAGTACAAGAAGACTGACTGTTCTTACTGACTATGTTTGAACCATTCATGTGACACTAGTTATAGATTCTGATGCCTCACTTCTGGTTTACTGTATCCCTCTGACCTTCTTATTGAGGATGAAACACAGATATTGCATCGGAAGTAAATAGAAAAGGCACAATGCCGACTTAAGTACAAGAAGACTGACTCTTCTTACTGTCTTTGTTTTGAACCGAACCTGTGACACTACTTATAGAATCCGATGCTTCACTTCAGGTTTACTGTATCCCTTGGACCTTCTTACTGACGATGAAACACCGAAATTGCATCTGAATTAAATGCGAAAGGCACAATGCCGACTTAAGTACAAGAAGACTGACTCTTCTTACTGACTACGTTTTGAACCATTCCTGTGACACCACTTATAGATTCCGATGCTTCACTTCAGGTTTACTATATCTCTCTGACCTTCTTATTGACGATGAAACACCGAAATTGCATCGAAATTAAATCCGAAAGGCACAATGCCGACTTAAGTACAAGAAGACTGACTCTTCTTACTGACTATGTTTTGAACCATTCCTGTGACACCACTTATAGATTCCGATGCTTCACTTCAGGTTTACTGTATCCCTCTTTCCATCTTATGGACGATGAAACACAGAAATTACATCGGAGATAAATGGAAAAGGCACAATGCCGACTTAAGTACAATTAGACTGACTCTTCTTACTGTCTATGCTTTGATCCATTCCTGTGACACTAGTTATAGATTCCGATGCTTCACTTCAGGTGTACTGCATCCCTTGGACCTTCTTATTGACGATGAAACACAGAAATTGCATCGGAATTAAATAGAAAAGGCACAATGCCGACTTAAGTACAAGAAGACTGACTTTTCTTACTGACTATGCTTCGAACCATTCCTCTGACACTATTTATAGATTCTGATGCCTCACTTCAGGTTTACTGTATCCCTCTGACCTTCTTAATGAGGATGAAACACAGATATTGCATCGGAATTAAATAGAAAAGGCACAATGCCGACTTAAGTACAAGAAAACTGACTGTTCTTACCCTCTATGTTTTGAACCATTCCTGTGACACTAGTTATAGATTCCGATGCTTCACTTCAGGTTTACTGTATCCCTCTGACCTTCTTATTGACGATGAAACACAGATATTGCATCGGAATTAAATACAAAAGGCACAATGCCGACTTAAGTACAAGAAAACTGACTCTTCTTACTGTCTATGATTTGAACCATTCCTGAAACACTAGATATAGATTCCGATGCTTCACATCAGGTTTACTGTATCCCTCTGACCTTCTTATTGACGTTGAAACGCAGAAATCGCATCGGAATTAAAAACAAAAAGTACAATGCCGACTTAAGTACAAGAAAACTGACTCTTCTTACTGTCTATGATTTGAACCATTAAGTGACACTAGTTATAGCTTCCGATGCTTCACTTCAGGTTTACTGTATCCATCAGACCTTCTTATTGATGATGAAACACATAAATTGCATCGGAACTAAATACAAAAGGCACAATGCCGTTTTATGTACAAGATTACTGACTCTTTTTACTGTCTATGTTTTGATCCATTCCTGTGACACTAGTTATAGATTCCGAGGCTTCACTTCAGGCTTACTGTATCCCTCTGACCTTCTTATTGATGTTGAAACATAGAAATTGCATCGGAATTAAATAGAAACGGAACAATGCCGACTTAAGTACAAGAAAACTGACTCTTCTTACTGTCCATGCTTTGAACCATTCCTGTGACACTAGTTATAGATTCAGATGCTTCTCTTCAGGTTTACTGTATCCCTCTGACTTCTTATTGAAGATGAAGCACAGATATTGCATCGGAATTAAATACAAAAGGCACAATGCCGACATAAGTACAAGAAAACTGACTCTTCTTACTCTCTATGTTTTGAAACATTCCTATGACACTAGTTATAGATTCCGATGCTTCACTTCAGGTTTACTGTATCCCTCTGACCTTCTTATTGACGATGAAACACAGATATTGCAACGGAATTAAATACAAAAGGCACAATGCCAGCTTAAGTACAAGAAAACTGACTCTTCTTACTGTCTATGTTTTGAACCATTCCTGTAACACTAGATATAGATTCCGATGCTTCACTTCAGGTTTACTGTATCCCTCTGATCATCTTATTGACGATGAAACGCAGAAATCGCATCGGAATTAAATACAAAAAGCACAATGCCGACTTAAGTACAAGAAAACTGACTCTTCTTACTGTCTATGTTTTGAACCATTCATGTGACACTTGTTATAGCTTCCGATGCTTCACTTCAGGTTTACTGTATCCATCAGACCTTCTTATTGACGATGAAACACAGAAATTGCATTGGAATTAAATAGAAAAGGCACAAAGCCGACTTAAGTACAAGAAAACTGACTCTTCTTACTGTCTATGTTTTCAACCATTCCTGTGACACTAGTTATAGATTCCGATGCTTCACTTCAGGTTTTCTGTATCCCTCTGACCTTCTTATTGACGATGAAACACAGAAATTGCAACGGAATTAAATATAAAAGGCACAATGCCGACTTAAGTACAAGAAAACTGACTCTTCTTACTGTCTATGATTTGAACCATTCCTGTGACACTACCTATAGATTCCGATGCTTCACTTCAGGTTTACTGTATTGCTTGGACCTTCTTATTGACGATGAAAAACAGAAATTGCATCGGAATGAAATAGAAAAGGCACAATGCCGACTTAAGTACAAGAAAACTGACTCTTCTTACTGTCTATGTTTTGAACCATTCCTGTAACACTAGATATGGATTCCGATGCTTCACTTCAGGTTTACTGTATCCCTCTGATCTTCTTATTGACGATGAAACGCAGAAATCGCATCAGAATTAAATACAAAAAGCACAATGCCGACTTAAGTACAAGAAAACTGACTGTTCTTACTGTCTATGCTTTGATCCATTTCTGTGACACTAGTAATAGATTCCGATGCTTCACTTCAGGTGTACTGCATCCCTTGGACCTTCTTATTGACGATGAAACACAGAAATTGCATCGGAATTAAATAGAAAAGGCACAATGCCGACTTAAGTACAAGAAGACTGAATCTTCTTACTGACTATGCTTTGAACCATTCCTGTGACACTATTTATAGATTCTGATGCCTCACTTCAGGTTTACTGTATCCCTCTGACCTTCTTATTGAGGATGAAACACAGATATAGCATCGGAATTAAATAGAAAAGGCACAATGCCGACTTAAGTACAAGAAGACTGACTCTTCTTACTGACTATGTTTTGAACCATTCATGTGACACTAGTTATAGACTCCGATGCTTCACTTCAGGTTTACTGTATCCCTCTGACCTTCTTATTGATGATGAAACACAGTAATTGCATCGGAATTAAGAAGAAAAGGCAGAATGCCGGCTTAAGTACAAGAAGACTGACACTTCTTACTGTCTATAATTTGAACCGAACCTGTGACACTAGTTATAGATTCCGATGCTTCACTTCAAGTGTACTGCATCCCTTGGACCTTCTTATTGACGATGAAACACAGAAATTGCATCGGAATTAAATACGAAAGGCACAATGACGACTTAAGTACAAGAAGACTGACTCTTCTTACTGTCTATGTTTTTAACCATTCCTGTGACACTAGTTATAGATTCCGATGCCTCACTTTAGTTTTCCTGTATCCCTTGGACCTTCTTATTGACGATGAAACACAGAAATTGCATCGGAATTAAATACAAAAGGCACAATGCCGACTTAGGTACAAGAAGACTGACTTTTCCAACTGTCTATGATTTGAACCATTCCTGTGACACTAGTTATAGATTCCGATGCTTCACTTCAGATTTACTGTATTCCTGTGACCTTTTTATTGACGATGAACATAGAAATTGCATCGGAATTAGATAGATAATGCACAATGCCGACTTAACTACAAGAAGACTGACTCTTGCTAATGTCTATGCTTTGAAACATTCCTGTGACACTAGTTATAGATTCCGATGCTTCACTTCAGGTTTACTGTATCCCTCTGACCTTCTTATTGACGATGAAAACCAGAAATTGCATCGGAATTAAATACAAAATGCACAATGCCGACCCAAGTACAAGAAGACTGACTCTTCCTACTGTCTACGTTTTGAACAATTCCTGTGACACTAGTTATAGATTCCGATGCTTCACTTGCGGTTTACTGTATCCTGCTGACCTTGTTATTGACAATGAAACATAGAAATTGCATCGGAATTAAATAGAAAAGGCACAATGCTGACTTAAGTACAAGAAGACTGACTATTCTTACTGTCTATGATTTGAACTATTCCTGTGACACTAGTTATAGATTCCGATGCTTCACTTCAGGTGTATTGTATCCCTTGGATGTTCTTATTGAAGATGAAACACAGAAATTGCATCGGAATTAAATACAAAAGGGACAATGCCAACTTCAGTTCAAGAAGACTGACTCTTCTTACTGTCTATGTTTTGAACCATTCCTGTGACACTAGTTATAGATTCTGATGCTTCACTTCAGGTTTACTGTATCCCTCTGACCCACTTATTGACGATGAAACACAGAAATTGGAGGGAAATTAAATACAAAAGGCACAATGCCGACTTAAGTACAAAAAGACTGACTCATCCCACGGTCTACGTTTTGAACCATCCCTGTGACACTAGTTATAGATTACGATGCTTCACTTCAGGTTTACTTTGTCCCACTGACCTTCTTATTGACGATAAAACACAGAAATTGCATCGGAAGTAAATAGAAAAGGCACAATGCCGACTTAAGTACAAGAAGACTGACTCTTCATACTGTCTGTGCTTTGAACCATTCCTGTGACACTAGTTATAGATTCCGATGCTTCACTTCAGGTGTACTGCATCCCTTGGACCTTCTTATTGACGATGAAACACAGTAATTGCATCGGAATTAAATAGAAAAGCACAATGCCGACTTAAGTACAAGAAGACTGACTCTTCTTACTGACTATGTTTTGATCCATTACTGTGACACCACTTATAGATTCCGATGCTTCACTTCAGGTTTACTGTATCCCTCTGACCTTCTTATGGACGATGAAACACAGAAATCGCATCGGAAATAAATAGAAAAGGCACAATGCCAACTTAAGTACAAGAAGACTGACTCTTCATACTGACTATGTTTTGAACCATTCATGTGACACTAGTTATAGACTCCGATGCTTCAATTCAGGTTTACTGTATCCCTCTGACCTTCTTATGGACGATGAAACACAGAAATTACATCGGAAATAAATGGAAAAGGCACAATGCCGACTTAAGTACAAGAAGACTGACTCTTCTTACTGACTATGCTTTGAACCATTCCTGTGACACTATTTATAGATTCTGATGCCTCACTTCAGGTTTACTGTATCCCTCTGACCTTCTCATTGAGGATGAAACACAGATATTGCATCGGAATTAAATAGAAAAGGCACAATGCCGACTTAAGTACAAGAAGACTGACTCTTCTTACTGACTATGTTTGAACCATTAATGTGACACTAGTTATAGATTCTGATGCCTCACTTCTGGTTTACTGTATCCCTCTGACCTTCTTATTGAGGATGAAACACAGATATTGCATCGGAATTAAATAGAAAAGGCACAATGCCGACTTAAGTACAAGAAGACTGACTCTTCTTACTGTCTTTGTTTTGAACCGAACCTGTGACACTACTTATAGAATCCGATGCTTCACTTCAGGTTTACTGTATCCCTTGGACCTTCTTACTGACGATGAAACACCGAAATTGCATCTGAATTAAATGCGAAAGGCACAATGCCGACTTAAGTACAAGAAGACTGACTCTTCTTACTGACTACGTTTTGAACCATTCCTGTGACACCACTTATAGATTCCGATGCTTCACTTCAGGTTTACTATATCTCTCTGACCTTCTTATTGACGATGAAACACCGAAATTGCATCGAAATTAAATCCGAAAGGCACAATGCCGACTTAAGTACAAGAAGACTGACTCTTCTTACTGACTATGTTTTGAACCATTCCTGTGACACCACTTATAGATTCCGATGCTTCACTTCAGGTTTACTGTATCCCTCTGACCATCTTATGGACGATGAAACACAGAAATTACATCGGAAATAAATGGAAAAGGCACAATGCCGACTTAAGTACAATTAGACTGACTCTTCTTACTGTCTATGCTTTGATCCATTCCTGTGACACTAGTTATAGATTCCGATGCTTCACTTCAGGTGTACTGCATCCCTTGGACCTTCTTATTGACGATGAAACACAGAAATTGCATCGGAATTAAATAGATAAGGCACAATGCCGACTTAAGTACAAGAAGACTGACTTTTCTTACTGACTATGCTTCGAACCATTCCTGTGACACTATTTATAGATTCTGATGCCTCACTTCAGGTTTACTGTATCCCTCTGACCTTCTTAATGAGGATGAAACACAGATATTGCATCGGAATTAAATAGAAAAGGCACAATGCCGACTTAAGTACAAGAAGACTGACTCTTCTTACTGACTATGTTTTGATCCATTCCTGTGACACTAGTTATAGACTCCGATGCTTCAATTCAGGTTTACTGTATCCGTCTGACCTTCTTATGGACGATGAAACACAGAAATTACATCGGAAATAAATGGAAAAGGCACAATGCCGACTTAAGTACAAGAAGACTGACTCTTCTTACTGACTATGTTTTGAACCATTCATGTGACACTAGTTATAGACTCCGATGCTTCACTTCAGTTTTCCTGTATCCCTCTGACCTTCTTATTGATGATGAAACACAGTAATTGCTTCGGAATTAAAAAGAAAAGGCAGAATGCCAGCTTAAGTACAAGAAGACTGACAATTCTTACTGTCTATAATTTGAACCGAACCTGTGACACTAGTTATAGATTCCGATGCTTCACTTCACGTGTACTGCATCCCTTGGACCTTCTTATTGACGATGAAACACAGAAATTGCATCGGAATTAAATACGAAAGGCACAATGACGACTTAAGTACAAGAAGACTGACTCTTCTTACTGTCTATGTTTTTAACCATTCCTGTGACACTAGTTATAGATTCCGATGCCTCACTTTAGTTTTCCTGTATCCCTTGGACCTTCTTATTGACGATGAAACACAGAAATTGCATCGGAATTAAATACAAAAGGCACAATGCCGACTTAGGTACAAGAAGACTGACTTTTCCAACTGTCTATGATTTGAACCATTCCTGTGACACTAGTTATAGATTCCGATGCTTCACTTCAGATTTACTGTATTCCTGTGACCTTTTTATTGACGATGAACATAGAAATTGCATCGGAATTAAATAGATAATGCACAATGCCGACTTAACTACAAGAAGACTGACTCTTGCTACTGTCTATGCTTTGAAACAATCCTGTGACACTAGTTATAGATTCCGATGCTTCACTTCAGGTTTACTGTATCCCTCTGACCCACTTATTGACGATGAAAACCAGAAATTGCATCGGAATTAAATAGAAAAGGCACAATGCCGACTTAAGTACAAGAAGACTGACTTTTCTTACTGACTATGCTTTGAACCATTCCTGTGACACTATTTATAGATTCTGATGCCTCACTTCAGGTTTACTGTATCCCTCTGAACTTCTTATTGAGGATGAAACACAGATATTGCATCGGAATTAAATAGAAAAGGCACAATGCCGACTTAAGTACAAGAAGACTGACTCTTCTTACTGACTATGTTTTGATCCATTCCTGTGACACCACTTATAGATTTCGATGCTTCACTTCAGGTTTACTGCATCCCTCTGACCTTCTTATGGACGATGAAACACAGAAATTACATCGGAAATAAATGGAAAAGGCACAATGCCGACTTAAGTACAAGAAGACTGACTCTTCTTACTGTCTATGTTTTTAACCATTCCTGTGACACTAGTTATAGATTCCGATGCCTCACTTCAGTTTTCCTGTATCCCTTGGACCTTCTTATTGACGATGAAACACAGAAATTGCATCGGAATTAAATACAAAAGGCACAATGCCGACTTAGGTACAAGAAGACTGACTTTTCCAACTGTCTATGATTTGAACAATTCCTGTGACACTAGTTATAGATTCCGATGCTTCACTTCAGCTTTACTGTATCCCTCTGACCTTCTTATTGACGATGAACATAGAAATTGCATCGGAATTAAATAGAAAAGGCACAAAGCCGACTTAAGTACAAGAAAACTGACTCTTCTTACTGTCTATGTTTTCAACCATTCCTGTGACACTAGTTATAGATTCCGATGCTTCACTTCAGGTTTTCTGTATCCCTCTGACCTTCTTATTGACGATGAAACACAGAAATTGCAACGGAATTAGATATAAAAGGCACAATGCCGACTTAAGTACAAGAAAACTGACTCTTCTTACTGTCTATGATTTGAACCATTCCTGTGACACTACCTATAGATTCCGATGCTACACTTCAGGTTTACTGTATCCCTTGGACCTTCTTATTGACGATGAAAAACAGAAATAGCATCGGAATGAAATAGAAAAGGCACAATGCCGACTTAAGTACAAGTAGACTGACTCTTCTTACTGACTTTGTTTTGAACCATTCATGTGGCACTAGTTATAGACTCCGATTCTTCACTTCAGGTTTACTGTATCCCTCTGAACTTCTTATTGATGATGAAACACAGAAAATGCATCGGAATTAAATAGAAAAGGCACAATGCCGACTTACGTACAAGAAGACTGACTCTCCTTACTGTCTATGTTTTGAACCATTCCTGTGACACTAGTTACAGATTCCGAAGCTTCACTTCAGGTTTACTGTATCCCTTGGACCTTCTTATTGACGATGAAACACAGAATTTACATCGGAAATAAATAGAAAATGCACAATGCCGACTTAAGTACAATTAGACTGACTCTTCTTACTGTCTATGCTTTGATCCATTTCTGTGACACTAGTTACAGATTCCGATG
The DNA here is from genome assembly GCF_023864345.2 of Schistocerca serialis cubense. Taxonomy (NCBI): domain Eukaryota; kingdom Metazoa; phylum Arthropoda; class Insecta; order Orthoptera; family Acrididae; genus Schistocerca; species Schistocerca serialis. The sequence goes on along the minus strand of NC_064641.1, from coordinate 974,148,680 downwards.
CTTCACTTCAGGTGTACTGCATCCCTTGTACCTTCTTATTGACGACGAAACACAGAAATTGCATCGGAATTAAATAGGAAAGGCACAATGCCGACTTAAGTACAAGAAGACTGAATCTTCTTACTGACTATGGTTTGAACCATTCCTGTGACACTATTTATAGATTCTGATGCCTCACTTTAGGTTTAGTGTATCCCTCTGATCTTCTTATTGAGGATGAAACACAGATATTGCATCGGAATTAAATAGAAAAGGCACAATGCCAACTTAAGTACAAGAAGACTGACTCTTCTTACTGACTATGTTTTGAACCATTCATGTGACACTAGTTATAGACTCCGATGCTTCACTTCAGGTTTACTGTATCCCTCTGACCTTCTTATTGATGATGAAACACAGTAATTGCATCGGAATTAAAAAGAAAAGGCAGAATGCCGGCTTAAGTACAAGAAGACTGACACTTCTTACTGTCTATAATTTGAACCGAACCTGTGACACTAGTTATAGATTCCGATGCTTCACTTCAAGTGTACTGCATCCCTTGGACCTTCTTATTGACGATGAAACACAGAAATTGCATCGGAATTGAATACGAAAGGCACAATGACGACTTAAGTACAAGAAGTCTGACTCTTCTTACTGTCTATGTTTTTAACCATTCCTGTGACACTAGTATAGATTCCGATGCCTCACTTCAGTTTTCCTGTATCCCTTGGACCTTCTTATTGACGATGAAACACAGAAATTGCATCGGAATTAAATACAAAAGGCACAATGCCGACTTAGGTACAAGAAGACTGACTTTTCCAACTGTCTATGATTTGAACCATTCCTGTGACACTAGTTATAGATTCCGATGCTTCACTTCAGATTTACTGTTTTCCTGTGACCTTTTTATTGACGCTGAACATAGAAATTGCATCGGAATTAAATAGATAATGCACAATGCCGACTTAACTACAAGAAGACTGACTCTTGCTACTGTCTATGCTTTGAAACATTCCTGTGACACTAGTTATAGATTTCAATGCTTCACTTCAGGTTTACTGTATCCCTCTGACCTTCTTATTGACGATGAAAACCAGAAATTGCATCGGAATTAAATACAAAATGCACAATGCCGACCCAAGTACAAGAAGACTGACTCTTCCTACTGTCTACGTTTTGAACAATTCCTGTGACACTAGTTATAGATTCCGATGCTTCACTTGCGGTTTACTGTATCCAGCTGACCTTGTTATTGACAATGAAACATAGAAATTGCATCGGAATTAAATAGAAAAGGCACAATGCTGACTTAAGTACAAGAAGACTGACTATTCTTACTGTCTATGATTTGAACCATTCCTGTGACACTAGTTATAGATTCCGATGCTTCACTTCAGGTGTATTGTATCCCTTGGATCTTCTTATTGAAGATGAAACACAGAAATTGCATCGGAATTAAATACAAAAGGGACAATGCCAACTTCAGTTCAAAAAGACTGACTCTTCTTACTGTCTATGTTTTGAACCATTCCTGTGACACTAGTTATAGATTCTGATGCTTCACTTCAGGTTTACTGTATCCCTCTGACCCACTTATTGACGATGAAACACAGAAATTGCAGGGAAATTAAATACAAAAGGCACAATGCCGACTTAAGTACAAGAAGACTGACTCATCCCACGGTCTACGTTTTGAACCATCCCTGTGACACTAGTTATAGATTACGATGCTTCACTTCAGGTTTACTGTATCCCTCTGACCTTCTTATTGACGATAAAACACAGAAATTGCATCGGAAGTAAATAGAAAAGGCACAATGCCGACTTAAGTACAAGAAGACTGACTCTTCATACTGTCTGTGCTTTGAACCATTCCTGTGACACTAGTTATAGATACCGATGCTTCACTTCAGGTGTACTGCATCCCTTGGACCTTCTTATTGACGATGAAACACAGTAATTGCATCGGAATTAAATAGAAAAGCACAATGCCGACTTAAGTACAAGAAGACTGACTCTTCTTACTGACTATGTTTTGATCCATTACTGTGACACCACTTATAGATTCCGATGCTTCACTTCAGGTTTACGGTATCCCTCTGACCTTCTTATGGACGATGAAACACAGAAATCGTATCGGAAATAAATAGAAAAGGCACAATGCCAACTTAAGTACAAGAAGACTGACTCTTCTTACTGACTATGTTTTGAACCATTCATGTGACACTAGTTATAGACTCCGATGCTTCAATTCAGGTTTACTGTATCCCTCTGACCTTCTTATGGACGATGAAACACAGAAATTACAACGGAAATAAATGGAAAAGGCACAATGCCGACTTAAGTACAGGAAGACTGACTCTTCTTACTGACTATGCTTTGAACCATTCCTGTGACACTATTTATAGATTCTGATGCCTCACTTCAGGTTTACTGTATCCCTCTGACCTTCTTATTGAGGATGAAACACAGATATTGCATCGGAATTAAATAGAAAAGGCACAATGCCGACTTAAGTACAAGAAGACTGACTCTTCTTACTGACTATGTTTGAACCATTCATGTGACACTAGTTATAGATTCTGATGCCTCACTTCTGGTTTACTGTAACCCTCTGACCTTCTTATTGAGGATGAAACACAGATATTGCATCGGAATTAAATTGAAAAGGCACAATGCCGACTTAAGTACAAGAAGACTGACTCTTCTTACTGTCTTTGTTTTGAACCGAACCTGTGACACTACTTATAGAAGCCAATGCTTCACTTCAGGTTTACTGTATCTCTCTGACCTTCTTATTGACGATGAAACACCGAAATTGCATCGAAATTAAATACGAAATTCACAATGCCGACTTAAGTACAAGAAGACTGACTCTTCTTACTGACTATGTTTTGAACCATTCCTGTGACACCACTTATAGATTCCGATGCTTCACTTCAGGTTTACTGTATCCCTCTGACCTTCTTATGGACGATGAAACACAGAAATTACATCGGAAATAAATGGAAAAGGCACAATGCCGACTTAAGTACAATTAGACTGACTCTTCTTACTGTCTATGCTTTGATCCATTCCTGTGACACTAGTTATTGATTCCGATGCTTCACTTCAGGTGTACTGCATCCCTTGGACCTTCTTATTGACGATGAAACACAGAAATTGCATCGGAATTAAATAGAAAAGGCACAATGCCGACTTAAGTACAAGAAGACTGACTCTTCTTACTGACTATGCTTTGAACCATTCCTGTGACACTATTTATAGATTCTGATGCCTCACTTCAGGTTTACTGTATCCCTCTGACCTTCTTATTGAGGATGAAACACAGATATTGCATCGGAATTAAATAGAAAAGGCACAATGCCGACTTAAGTACAAGAAGACTGACTCTTCTTACTGACTATGTTTTGATCCATTCCTGTGACACCACTTATAGATTTCGATGCTTCACTTCAGGTTTACTGTATCCCTCTGACCTTCTTATGGACGATGAAACACAGAAATTACATCGGAAATAAATGGAAAAGGCACAATGCCGACTTAAGTACAATTAGACTGACTCTTCTTACTGACAATGCTTTGAACCATTCCTGTGACACTATTTATAGATTCTGATGCCTCACTTCAGGTTTACAGTATCCATCTGACCTTCTTATTGAGGATGAAACACAGATATTGCATCGGAATTAAATAGAAAAGGCACAATGCCGAACTAGTACAAGAAGACTGACTCTTCTTACTGACTATGTTTTGAACCATTCATGTGGCACTAGTTATAGACTCCGATGCTTCACTTCAGGTTTACTGTATCCCTCTGACCTTCTTATTGATGATGAAACACAGTAATTGCATCGGATTTAAAAAGAAAAGGCAGAATGCCGGCTTAAGTTCAAGAAGACTGACTCTTCTTACTGTCTATAATTTGAACCGAACCTGTGACACTAGTTATAGATTCCGATGCTTCACTTCAAGTGTACTGCATCCCTTGGACCTTCTTATTGACGATGAAACACAGAAATTGCATCGGAATTAAATACAAAAGGCACAATGCCGACTTAGGTACAAGAAGACTGACTTTTCCAACTGTCTATGATTTGAACAATTCCTGTGACACTAGTTATAGATTCCGATGCTTCACTTCAGCTTTACTGTATCCCTCTGACCTTCTTATTGACGATGAACATAGAAATTGCATCGGAATTAAATAGATAAGGCACAATGCCGACTTAACTACAAGAAGACTGACTCTTGCTACTGTCTATGCTTTGAAATATTCCTGTGACACTAGTTATAGATTCCGATGCTTCACTTCAGGTTTACTGAATCCCTCTGACCTTCTTATTGACGATGAAAACCAGAAATTGCATCGGAATTAAATACAAAATGCACAATGCCGACCCAAGTTCAAGAAGACTGACTCTTCCTACTGTCTATGTTTTGAACAATTCCTGTGACACTAGTTATAGATTCCGATGCTTCACTTGCGGTTTACTGTATCCCTCTGACCTTGTTATTGACAATGAAACACAGAAATTGCATCGGAAGTACATAGAAAAGGCACAATGCCGACTTAAGTACAAGAAGACTGACTATTCTTACTGTCTATGATTTGAACCATTCCTGTGACACTAGTTATAGATTCCGATACTTCACTTCAGGTGTACTGTATCCCTTGGATCTTCTTATTGAAGATGAAACACAGAAATTGCATCGGAATTAAATACAAAAGGGACATTGCCAACTTCAGTTCAAGAAGACTGACTCTTCTTACTGTCTATGTTTTGAACCATTCCTGTGACACTAGTTATAGATTCTGATGCTTCACTTCAGGTTTACTGTATCCCTCTGACCCACTTATTGACGATGAAACACAGAAATTGCAGGGAAATTAAATTCAAAAGGCACAATGCCGACTTAAGTACAAGATGACTGACTCATCCCACGGTCTACGTTTTGAACCATCCCTGTGACACTAGTTATAGATTACGATGCTTCACTTCAGGTTTACTGTATCCCTCTGACCTTCTTATTGACGATAAAACACAGAAATTGCATCGGAAATAAATAGAAAAGGCACAATGCCGACTTAAGTACAGGAAGACTGACTCTTCATACTGTCTGTGCTTTGAACCATTCCTGTGACACTAGTTATAGATTCCGATGCTTCACTTCAGGTGTACTGCATCCCTTGGACCTTCTTATTGACGATGAAACACAGAAATTGCATCGGAATTAAATAGAAAAGCACAATGCCGACTTAAGTACAAGAAGACTGACTCTTCATACTGACTATGTTTTGAACCATTACTGTGACAGCACTTATAGATTCCGATGCTTCACTTCAGGGGTACTGTATCCCTCTGACCTTCTTATGGACGATGAAACACAGAAATCGTATCGGAAATAAATAGAAAAGGCACAATGCCAACTTAAGTACAAGAAGACTGACTCTTCTTACTGACAATGTTTTGAACCATTCATGTGACACTAGTTATAGACTCCGATGCTTCAATTCAGGTTTACTGTATCCCTCTGACCTTCTTATTGATGATGAAACACAGATATTGCATCGGAATTAAATAGAAAAGGCACAATGCCGACTTAAGTACAAGAAGACTGACTCTTCTTACTGTTTTTGTTTTGAACCGAACCTGTGACACTACTTATAGAATCCGATGCTTCACTTCAGGTTTACTGTTTCCCTTGGACCTTCTTACTGACGATGAAACACCGAAATTGCATCGGAATTAAATGCGAAAGGCACAATGCCGACTTCAGTACAAGAAGACTGTCTCTTCTTACTGACTATGTTTTGAACCATTCCTGTGACACCACTTATAGATTCCGATGCTTCACTTCAGGTTTACTGTACCCCTCTGACCTTCTTATGGACGATGAAACACAGAAATTGCATCGGAAATAAATAGAAAAGGCACAATGCCGACTTAAGTAGAAGAAGACTGACTCTCCTTACTGTCTGTGATTTGATCCATTCCTGTGACACTAGTTATAGATTCCGATGCTTCACTTCAGGTGTACTGCATCCCTTGGACCTTCTTATTAACGATGAAACACAGAAATTGCATCGGAATTAAATAGAAAAGGCACACTGCCGACTTTTGTACAAGTAGACTCACTCTTCTTACTGACTATGTTTTGAACCATTCCTGTGACACTAGTTATAGATTCCGATGCCTCACTTCAGGTTTACTGTATCCCTTGGACCTTCTTATTGACGATGAAACACAGAAATTGCATCGGAATTAAATACGACAGGCACAATGGCGACTGAAGTACAATAAGACTGACTCTGCCTACTGTCTATGTTTTGAACATTTCCTGTGACACTAGTTATTGATTCCAATGCTTCACTTCAGGTTTACTGTATCCCTCTGACCTTCTTATTGACGATGAAAACCAGAAATTGCATCGGAATTAAATACAAAATGCACAATGCCGACCCAAGTACAAGAAGACTGACTCTTCCTACTGTCTATGTTTTGAGCAATTCCTGTGACACTAGTTATAGATTCCGATGCTTCACTTGCGGTTTACTGTATCCCTCTGACCTTGTTATTGACAATGAAACACAGAAATTGCATCGGAATTAAATAGAAAAAGCACAATGCCGACTTAAGTACAAGAAGACTGACTATTCTTACTGTCTATGATTTGAACCATTCCTGTGACACTAGTTATAGATTCCGATGCTTCACTTCAGGTGTACTGTATCCCTTGGATCTTCTTATTGGAGATGAAACACAGAAATTGCATCGGAATTAAATACAAAAGGGACAATGCCAACTTAAGTACAAGTAGACTCACTCTTCTTACTGACTATGTTTTGAACCATTCATGTGACACTAGTTATAGACTCCGATGCTTCAATTCAGGTTTACTGTATCCCTCTGACCTTCTTATTGATGATGAAACACAGATATTGCATCGGAATTAAATAGAAAAGGCACAATGCCGACTTAAGTACAAGAAGACTGACTCTTCTTACTGTTTTTGTTTTGAACCGAACCTGTGACACTACTTATAGAATCCGATGCTTCACTTCAGGTTTACTGTATCCCTGGGACCTTCTTACTGACGATGAAACACCGAAATTGCATCTGAATTAAATGCGAAAGGCACAATGCCGACTTAAGTACAAGAAGACTGACTCTTCTTACTGACTATGCTTTGAACCATTCCTGTGACACCACTTATAGATTCCGATGCTTCACTTCAGGTTTACTGTATCTCTCTGACCTTCTTATTGACGATGAAACACCGAAATTGCATCGAAATTAAATCCGAAAGGCACAATGCCGACTTAAGTACAAGAAGACTGACTCTTCTTACTGACTATGTTTTGAACCATTCCTGTGACACCACTTATAGATTCCGATGCTTCACTTCAGGTTTACTGTATCCCTCTGACCATCTTATGGACGATGAAACACAGAAATTACATCGGAAATAAATGGAAAAGGCACAATGCCGACTTAAGTACAATTAGACTGACTCTTCTTACTGTCTATGCTTTGATCCATTCCTGTGACACTAGTTATAGATTCCGATGCTTCACTTCAGGTGTACTGCATCCCTTGGACCTTCTTATTGACGATGAAACACAGAAATTGCATCGGAATTAAATAGAAAAGGCACAATGCCGACTTAACTACAAGAAGACTGACTTCTCTTACTGACTATGCTTCGAACCATTCCTGTGACACTATTTATAGATTCTGATGCCTCACTTCAGGTTTACTGTATCCCTCTGACCTTGTTATTGAGGATGAAACACAGATATTGCATCGGAATAAAATAGAAAAGGCACAATGCCGACTTAAGTACAAGAAGACTGACTCTTCTTAGTGACTATGTTTTGATCCATTCCTGTGACACTAGTTATAGACTCCGATGCTTCAATTCAGGTTTACTGTATCCGTCTGACCTTCTTATGGACGATGAAACACAGAAATTACATCGGAAATAAATGGAAAAGGCACAATGCCGACTTAAGTACAAGAAGACTGACTCTTCTTACTGACTATGTTTTGAACCATTCATGTGACACTAGTTATAGACTCCGATGCTTCACTTCAGGTTTACTGTATCCCTCTGACCTTCTTATTGATGATGAAACACAGTAATTGCATCGGAATTAAAAAGAAAAGGCAGAATGCCGGCTTAAGTACAAGAAGACTGACACTTCTTACTGTCTATAATTTGAACCGAACCTGTGACACTAGTTATAGATTCCGATGCTTCACTTCAAGTGTACTGCATCCCTTGGACCTTCTTATTGACGATGAAACACAGAAATTGCATCGGAATTAAATACGAAAGGCACAATGACGACTTAAGTACAAGAAGACTGACTCTTCTTACTGTCTATGTTTTTAACCATTCCTGTGACACTAGTTATAGATTCCGATGCCTCACTTTAGTTTTCCTGTATCCCTTGGACCTTCTTATTGACGATGAAACACAGAAATTGCATCGGAATTAAATACAAAAGGCATAATGCCGACTTAGGTACAAGAAGACTGACTTTTCCAACTGTCTATGATTTGAACCATTCCTGTGACACTGGTTATAGATTCCGATGCTTCACTTCAGATTTACTGTATTCCTGTGACCTTTTTATTGACGATGAACATATAAATTGCATCGGAATTAAATAGATAATGCACAATGCTGACTTAACTACAAGAAGACTGACTCTTGCTACTGTCTATGCTTTGAAACATTCCTGTGACACTAGTTACAGATTCCGATGCTTCACTTCAGGTTTACTGTATCCCTCTGACCTTCTTATTAACGATGAAAACCAGAAATTGCATCGGAATTAAATAGAAAAGGCACAATGCCGACTTAAGTACAAGAAGACTGACTTTTCTTACTGACTATGCTTTGAACCATTCCTGTGACTCTATATATAGATTCTGATGCCTCACTTCAGGTTTACTGTATCCCTCTGACCTTCTTATTGAGGATGAAACACAGATATTGCATCGGAATTAAATAGAAAAGGCACAATGCCGACTTAAGTACAAGAAGACTGACTCTTCTTACTGACTATGTTTTGATCCATTCCTGTGACTCCACTTATAGATTTCGATGCTTCACTTCAGGTTTACTGCATCCCTCTGACCTTCTTATGGACGATGAAACACAGAAATTACATCGGAAATACATGGAAAAGGCACAATGCCGACTTAAGTACAAGAAGACTGACTCTTCTTACTGTCTATGATTTTAACCATTCCTGTGACACTAGTTATAGATTCCGATGCCTCACTTCAGTTTTCCTCTATCCCTTGGACCTTCTTATTGACGATGAAACACAGAAATTTCATCGGAATTAAATACAAAAGGCACAATGCCGACTTAGGTACAAGAAGACTGACTTTTCCAACTGTCTATGATTTGAACAATTCCTGTGACACTAGTTATAGATTCCGGTGCTTCACTTCAGCTTTACTGTATCCCTCTGACCTTCTTATTGACGATGAACATAGAAATTGCATCGGAATTAAATAGAAAAGGCACAAAGCCGACTTAAGTACAAGAAAACAGACTCTTCTTACTGTCTATGTTTTCAACCATTCCTGTGACACTAGTTATAGATTCCGATGCTTCACTTCAGGTTTTCTGTATCCCTCTGACCTTCTTATTGACGATGAAACACAGAAATTGCAACGGAATTAAATATAAAAGGCACAATGCCGACTTAAGTACAAGAAAACTGACTCTTCTTACTGTCTATGTTTTGAACCATTCCTGTGACACTACCTATAGATTCCGATGCTACACTTCAGGTTTACTGTATCCCTTGGACCTTCTTATTGACGATGAAAAACAGAAATAGCATCGGAATGAAATAGAAAAGGCACAATGCCGACTTAAGTACAAGTAGACTAACTCTTCTTACTGACTTTGTTTTGAACCATTCATGTGGCACTAGTTATAGACTCCGATTCTTCACTTCAGGTTTACTGTATCCCTCTGAACTTCTTATTGATGATGAAACACAGAAAATGCATCGGAATTAAATAGAAAAGGCACAATGCCGACTTACGTACAAGAAGACTGACTCTTCTTACTGACTATGTTTTGAACCATTCCTGTGACACCACTTATAGATTCCGATGCTTCACTTCAGGTTTACTGTATCCCTCTGACCTTCTTATGGACGATGAAACACAGAAATTACATCGGAAATAAATAGAAAATGCACAATGCCGACTTAAGTACAATTAGACTGACTCTTCTTACTGTCTATGCTTTGATCCATTTCTGTGACACTAGTTACAGATTCCGATGCTTCACTTCAGGTGTACTGCATCCCTTGTACCTTCTTATTGACGACGAAACACAGAAATTGCATCGGAATTAAATAGAAAAGGCACAATGCCGACTTAAGTACAAGAAGACTGAATCTTCTTACTGACTATGCTTTGAACCATTCCTGTGACACTATTTATAGATTCTGATGCCTCACTTTAGGTTTAGTGTATCCCTCTGATCTTCTTATTGAGGATGAAACACAGATATTGCATCGGAATTAAATAGAAAAGGCACAATGCCGACTTAAGTACAAGAAGACTGACTCTTCTTACTGACTATGATTTGAACCATTCATGTGACACTAGTTATAGACTCCGATGCTTCACTTCAGGTTTACTGTATCCCTCTGACCTTCTTATTGATGATGAAACACAGTAATTGCATCGGAATTAAAAAGAAAAGGCAGAATGCCGGCTTAAGTACAAGAAGACTGACACTTCTTACTGTCTATAATTTGAACCGAACCCGTGACACTAGTTATAGATTCCGATGCTTCACTTCAAGTGTACTGCATCCCTTGGACCTTCTAATTGACGATGAAACACAGAAATTGCATCGGAATTGAATACGAAAGGCACAATGACGACTTAAGTACAAGAAGTCTGACTCTTCTTACTGTCTATGTTTTTAACCATTCCTGTGACACTAGTTATAGATTCCGATGCCTCACTTCAGTTTTCCTGTATCCCTTGGACCTTCTTATTGACGATGAAACACAGAAATTGCATCGGAATTAAATACAAAAGGCACAATGCCGACTTAGGTACAAGAAGACTGACTTTTCCAACTGTCTATGATTTGAACCATTCCTGTGACACTAGTTATAGATTCCGATGCTTCACTTCAGATTTACTGTATCCCTGTGACCTTTTTATTGACGCTGAACATAGAAATTGCATCGGAATTAAATAGATAATGCACAATGCCGACTTAACTACAAGAAGACTGACTCTTGCTACTGTCTATGCTTTGAAACATTCCTGTGACACTAGTTATAGATTTCGATGCTTCACTTCAGGTTTACTGTATCCCTCTGACCTTCTTGTTGACGATGAAAACCAGAAATTGCATCGGAATTAAATACAAAATGCACAATGCCGACCCAAGTACAAGAAGACTGACTCTTCCTACTGTCTACGTTTTGAACAATTCCTGTGACACTAGTTATAGATTCCGATGCTTCACTTGCGGTTTACTGTATCCTGCTGACCTCGTTATTGACAATGAAACATAGAAATTGCATCGGAATTAAATAGAAAAGGCACAATGCTGACTTAAGTACAAGAAGACTGACTTTCCTTACTGTCTATGATTTGAACCATTCCAGGACACTAGTTATAGATTCCGATGCTTCACTTCAGGTGTATTGTATCCCTTGGATCTTCTTATTGAAGATGAAACACAGAAATTGCATCGGAATTAAATACAAAAGGGACAATGCCAACTTCAGTTCAAAAAGACTGACTCTTCTTACTGTCTATGTTTTGAACCATTCCTGTGACACTAGTTATAGATTCTGATGCTTCACTTCAGGTTTACTGTATCCCTCTGACCCACTTATTGACGATGAAACACAGAAATTGCAGGGAAATTAAATACAAAAGGCACAATGCCGACTTAAGTACAAGAAGACTGACTCATCCCACGGTCTACGTTTTGAACCATCCCTGTGACACTAGTTATAGATTACGATGCTTCACTTCAGATTTACTGTATACTCTGACCTTCTTATTGACGATAAAACACAGAAATTGCATCGGAAGTAAATAGAAAAGGTACAATGCCGACATAAGTACAAGAAGACTGACTCTTCATACTGTCTGTGCTTTGAACCATTCCTGTGACACTAGTTATAGATACCGATGCTTCACTTCAGGTGTACTGCATCCCTTGGACCTTCTTATTGACGATGAAACACAGTAATTGCATCGGAATTAAATAGAAAAGCACAATGCCGACTTAAGTACAAGAAGACTGACTCTTCTTACTGACTATGTTTTGATCCATTACTGTGACACCACTTATAGATTCCGATGCTTCACTTCAGGTTTACTGTATCCCTCTGACCTTATTATTGAGGATGAAACACAGATATTGCATCGGAATTAAATAGAAAAGGCACAATGCCGACTTAAGTACAAGAAGACTGACTCTTCTTACTGACTATGTTTTGATCCATTCCTGTGACACCACTTATAGATTTCGATGCTTCACTTCAGGTTTACTGTATCCCTCTGACCTTCTTATGGACGATGAAACACAGAAATTACATCGGAAATAAATGGAAAAGGCACAATGCCGACTTAAGTACAATTAGACTGACTCTTCTTACTGACTATGCTTTGAACCATTCCTGTGACACTATTTATAGATTCTGATGCCTCACTTCAGGTTTACAGTATCCCTCTGACCTTCTTATTGAGGATGAAACACAGATATTGCATCGGAATTAAATAGAAAAGGCACAATGCCGAACTAGTACAAGAAGACTGACTCTTCTTACTGACTATGTTTTGAACCATTCATGTGACACTAGTTATAGACTCCGATGCTTCACTTCTGGTTTACTGTATCCCTCTGACCTTCTTATTGATGATGAAACACAGTAATTGCATCGGAATTAAAAAGAAAAGGCAGAATGCCGGCTTAAGTTCAAGAAGACTGACTCTTCTTACTGTCTATAATTTGAACCGAACCTGCGACACTAGTTATAGATTCCGATGCTTCACTTCAAGTGTACTGCATCCCTTGGACCTTCTTATTGACGATGAAACACAGAAATTGCATCGGAATTAAATACAAAAGGCACAATGCCGACTTAGGTACAAGAAGACTGACTTTTCCAACTGTCTATGATTTGAACAATTCCTGTGACACTAGTTATAGATTCCGATGCTTCGCTTCAGCTTTACTGTATCCCTCTGACCTTCTTATTGACGATGAACATAGAAATTGCATCGGAATTAAATAGATAAGGCACAATGCCGACTTAACTACAAGAAGACTGACTATTGCTACTGTCTATGCTTTGAAACATTCCTGTGACACTAGTTATAGATTCCGATGCTTCACTTCAGGTTTACTGTATCCCTCTGACCTTCTTATTGACGATGAAAACCAGAAATTGCATCGGAATTAAATACAAAATGCACAATGCCAACCCAAGTTCGAGAAGACTGACTCTTCCTATTGTCTATGTTTTGAACAATTCCTGTGACACTAGTTATATATTCCGATGCTTCACTTGCGGTTTACTGTATCCCTCTGACCTTGTTATTGACAATGAAACACAGAAATTGCATCGGAATTACATAGAAAAGGCACAATGCCGACTTAAGTACAAGAAGACTGACTATTCTTACTGTCTATGATTTGAACCATTCCTGTGACACTAGTTATAGATTCCGATGCTTCACTTCAGGTGTACTGTATCCCTTGGATTTTCTTATTGAAGATGAATCACAGAAATTGCATCGGAATTAAATACAAAAGGGACAATGCCAACTTCAGTTCAAGAAGACTGACTCTTCTTACTGACTATGTTTGAACCATTACTGTGACAGCACTTATAGATTCCGATGCTTCACTTCAGGTTTACTGTATCCCTCTGACCTTCTTATGGACGATGAAACACAGAAATCGTATCGGAAGTAAATAGAAAAGGCACAATGCCAACTTAAGTACAAGAAGACTGACTCTTCTTACTGACAATGTTTTGAACCATTCATGTGACACTAGTTATAGACTCCGATGCTTCAATTCAGGTTTACTGTATCCCTCTGACCTTCTTATTGATGATGAAACACAGATATTGCATCGGCATTAAATAGAAAAGGCACAATGCCGACTTAAGTACAAGAAGACTGACTCTTCTTACTGTTTTTGTTTTGAACCGAACCTGTGACACTACTTATAGAATCCGATGCTTCACTTCAGGTTTACTGTTTCCCTTGGACCTTCTTACTGACGATGAAACACCGAAATTGCATCGGAATTAAATGCGAAAGGCACAATGCCGACTTCAGTACAAGAAGAATGTCTCTTCTTACTGACTATGTGTTGAACCATACCTGTGACACCACTTATAGATTCCGATGCTTCACTTCAGGTTTACTGTACCCCTCTGACCTTCTTATGGACGATGAAACACAGAAATTGCATCGGAAATAAATAGAAAAGGCACAATGCCGACTTAAGTAGAAGAAGACTGACTCTCCTTACTGTCTGTGATTTGATCCATTCCTGTGACACTAGTTATAGATTCCGATGCTTCACTTCAGGTGTACTGCATCCCTTGGACCTTCTTATTAACGATGAAACACAGAAATTGCATCGGCATTAAATAGAAAAGGCACACTGCCGACGTAAGTACAAGTAGACTCACTCTTCTTACTGACTATGTTTTGAACCATTCCTGTGACACTAGTTATAGATTCCGATGCCTCACTTCAGGTTTACTGTATCCCTTGGACCTTCTTATTGACGATGAAACACAGAAATTGCATCGGAATTAAATACGAAAGGCACAATGGCGACTGATGTACAATAAGACTGACTCTTCCTACTGTCTATGTTTTGATCAATTCCTGTGACACTAGTTATAGATTCCGATGCTTCACTTGCGGTTTACTGTATCCCTCTGACCTTGTTATTGACAATGAAACACAGAAATTGCATCGGAATTAAATACAAAAGGCACAATGCCGACTTAAGTACAAGAAGACTGACTATTCTTACTGTCTATGATTTGAACCATTCCTGTGACACTAGTTATAGATTCCGATGCTTCACTTCAGGTGTACTGTATCCCTTGGATCTTCTTATTGAAGATGAAACACAGAAATTGCCTCGGAATTAAATGCGAAAGGCACAATGCCGACTTCAGTACAAGAAGACTCACTCTTCCTACTGACTATGTTTTGAACCATTCATGTGACACTAGTTATAGACTCCGATGCTTCAATTCAGGTTTACTGTATCCCTCTGACCTTCTTATTGATGATGAAACACAGATATTGCATCGGAATTAAATAGAAAAGGCACAATGCCGAATTAAGTACAAGAAGACTGACTCTTCTTACTGTTTTTGTTTTGAACCGAACCTGTGACACTACTTATAGAATCCGATGCTTCACTTCAGGTTTACTGTATCCCTTGGACCTTCTTACTGACGATGAAACACCGAAATTGCATCGGAATTAAATGCGAAAGGCACAATGCCGACTTCAGTACAAGAAGACTGTCTCTTCTTACTGACTATGTTTTGAACCATTCCTGTGACACCACTTATAGATTCCGATGCTTCACTTCAGGTTTACTGTACCCCTCTGACCTTCTTATGGACGATGAAACACAGAAATTGCATCGGAAATAAATAGAAAAGGCACAATGCCGACTTAAGTAGAAGAAGACTGACTCTCCTTACTGTCTATGATTTGATCCATTCCTGTGACACTAGTTATAGATTCCGATGCTTCACTTCAGGTGTACTGCGTCCCTAGGACCTTCTTATTACCGATGAAACACAGAAATTGCGTCGGAATTAAATAGAAAAGGCACACTGCCGACTTAAGTACAAGTAGACTCACTCTTCTTACTGACTATGTTTTGAACCATTCCTGTGACACTAGTTATAGATTCCGATGCCTCACTTCAGGTTTACTGTATCCCTCTGACCTTCTTATTGACGATGAAAACCAGAAATTGCAACGGAATTAAATACAAAATGCACAATGCCGACCCAAGTACAAGAAGACTGACTCTTCCTACTGTCTATGATTTGAGCAATTCCTGTGACACTAGTTATAGATTCCGATGCTTCACTTGCGGTTTACTGTATCCCTCTGACCTTGTTATTGACAATGAAACACAGAAATTGCATCGGAATTAAATAGAAAAGGCACAATGCCGACTTAAGTACAAGAAGACTGACTATTCTTACTGTCTATGATTTGAACCATTCCTGTGACACTAGTTATAGATTCCGATGCTTCACTTCAGGTGTACTGTATCCCTTGGATCTTCTTATGGAAGATGAAACACAGAAATTGCATCGGAATTAAATACAAAAGGGACAATGCCAACTTAAGTACAAGTAGACTCACTCTTCTTACTGACTATGTTTTGAACCATTCATGTGACACTAGTTATAGACTCCGATGCTTCAATTCAGGTTTACTGTATCCCTCTGACCTTCTTATTGATGATGAAACACAGATATTGCATCGGAATTAAATAGAAAAGGCACATTGCCGACTTAAGTACAAGAAGACTGACCCTTCTTACTGTTTTTGTTTTGAACCGAACCTGTGACACTACTTATGGAATCCGATGCTTCACTTCAGGTTTACTGTATCCCTTGGACCTTCTTACTGACGATGAAACACCGAAATTGCATCGGAATTAAATGCGAAAGGCACAATGCCGACTTCAGTACAAGAAGACTGTCTCTTCTTACTGACTATGTTTTGAACCATTCCTGTGACACCACTTATAGATTCCGATGCTTCACTTCAGGTTTACTGTACCCCTCTGACCTTCTTATGGACGGTGAAACATAGAAATTGCATCGGAAATAAATAGAAAAGGCACAATGCCGACTTAAGTAGAAGAAGACTGACTCTCCTTACTGTCTATGATTTGATCCATTCCTGTGACACTAGTTATAGATTCCGATGCTTCACTTCAGGTGTACTGCATCCCTTGGACCTTCTTATTAACGATGAAACACAGAAATTGCATCGGAATTAAATAGAAAAGGCACACTACCGACTTAAGTACAAGTAGACTCACTCTTCTTACTGACTATGTTTTGAACCATTCCTGTGACACTAGTTATAGATTCCGATGCCTCACTTCAGGTTTACTGTATCCCTTGGACCTTCTTACTGACGATGAAACACGAAATTGCATCGGAATTAAATGCGAAAGGCACAATGCCGACTTCAGTACAAGAAGACTGTCTCTTCTTACTGACTATGTTTTGAACCATTCCTGTGACACCACTTATAGATTCCGATGCTTCACTTCAGGTTTACTGTACCCCTCTGACCTTCTTATGGACGGTGAAACACAGAAATTGCATCGGAATTAAATACAAAAGACACAATGCCGACTTAAGTTCAAGAAGACTTACTCTTCCAACTGTCTATAATTAGAGCAATTCCTGTGACACTAGCTATAGATTCCGATGCTTCACTTGCGGTTTACTGTATCCCTCGGACCTTGTTATTGACAATGAAACACAGTAATTGCATCGGAATTAAATAGAAAAGGCACAATGCCGACTTAAGTAGAAGAAGACTGACTCTCCTTACTGTCTATGATTTGATCCATTCCTGTGACACTAGTTATAGATTCCGATGCTTCACTTCAGGTGTACTGCATCCCTCTGACCTTCTTATTAACGATGAAACACAGAAATTGCATCGGAATTAAATAGAAAAGGCACACTACCGACTTAAGTACAAGTAGACTCACTCTTCTTACTGACTATGTTTTGAACCATTCCTGTGACACTAGTTATAGATTCCGATGCCTCACTTCAGGTTTACTGTATCCCTTGGACCTTCTTACTGACGATGAAACACAGAAATTGCATCGGAATTAAATACGAAAGGCACAATGGCGACTTCAGTACAAGAAGACTGACTCTTCCTACTGTCTATGTTTTGAGCAATTCCTGTGACACTAGTTATAGATTCCGATGCTTCACTTGCGGTTTACTGTATCCCTCTGACCTTGTTATTGACAATGAAACACAGAAATTGCATCGGAATTAAATAGAAAAGGCACAATGCCGACTTAAGTACAAGAAGACTGACTATTCTTACTGTCTATGATTAGAACCATTCCTGTGACACTAGTTATAGATTCCGATGCTTCACTTCAGGTGTACTGTATCCCTTGGATCTTCTTATTGAAGATGAAACACAGAAATTGCATCGGAATTAAATACAAAAGGGACAATGCCAACTTCAGTTCAAGGAGACTGACTCTTCTTACTGTCTATGATTTGAACCATTCCTGTGACACTAGTTATAGATTCTGATGCTTCACTTCAGGTTTACTGTATCCCTCTGACCCACTTATTGACGATGAAACACAGAAATTGCAGGGAAATTAAATACAAAAGGCACAATGCCGACTTAAGTACAAGAAGACTGACTCATCCCACGGTCTACGTTTTGAACCATCCCTGTGACACTAGTAATAGATTACGATGCTTCACTTCAGGTTTACTGTATCCCTCAGACCTTCTTATTGACGATAAAACACAGAAATTGCATCGGAAATAAATAGAAAAGGCACAATGCGGACTTACGTACAAGAAGACTAACTCTTCATACTGTCTGTGCTTTGAACCATTCCTGTGACACTAGTTATAGATTCAGATGCTTCACTTCAGGTGTACTGCATCCCTTGGACCTTCTTATTGACGATGAAACACAGAAATTGCATCGGAAATAAATAGAAAAGCATAATGCCGACTTAAGTACAAGAAGACTGACTCTTCTTACTGACTATGTTTTGAACCATTACTGTGACAGCACTTATAGATTCCGATGCTTCACTTCAGGTTTACTGTATCCCTCTGACCTTCTTATGGACGATGAAACACAGAAATCGTATCGGAAATAAATAGAAAAGGCACAATGCCAACTTGAGTACAAGAAGACTGACTCTTCTTACTGACTATGTTTTGAACCATTCATGTGACACTAGTTATAGACTCCGATGCTTCAATTCAGGTTTACTGTATCCCTCTGACCTTCTTATTGATGATGAAACACAGATATTGCATCGGAATTAAATAGAAAAGGCACACTGCCGATTTAAGTACAAGTAGACTCACTCTTCTTACTGACTATGTTTTGAACCAATCCTGTGACACTAGTTATAGATTCCGATGCCTCACTTCAGATTTACTGTATCCCTTGGACATTCTTATTGACGATGAAACACAGAAATTGCATCGAAATAAAATACGAAAGGCACAATGGCGACTGAAGTACAATAAGACTGACTCTTCCTACTGTCTATGTTTTGAACATTTCCTGTGACACTAGTTATTGATTCCGATGCTTCACTTCAGGTTTACTGTATCCCTCTGACCTTCTTATTGATGATGAAACACAGTTATTGCATCGGAATTAAATAGAAAAGGCACAATGCCGACTTAAGTACAAGAAGACTGACTCTTCTTACTGTTTTTGTTTTGAACCGAACCTGTGACACTACTTATAGAATCCGATGCTTCACTTCGAGGTTTACTGTATCCCTTGGACCTTCTTACTGACGATGAAACACCGAAATTGCATCGGAATTAAATGCGAAAGGCACAATGCCGACTTAAGTACAAGAAGACTGACTCTTCTTACTGACTATGTTTTGAACCATTCCTGTGACACCACTTATAGATTCCGATGCTTCACTTCAGGTTTACTGTACCCCTCTGACCTTCTTATGGACGATGAAACACAGAAATTGCATCGGAAATAAATAGAAAAGCACTATGCCGACTTAAGTAGAAGAAGACTGACTCTCCTTACTGTCTATGATTTGATCCATTCCTGTGACACTAGTTATAGATTCCGATGCTTCACTTCAGGTGTACTGCAACCCTTGGACCTTCTTATTAACGATGAAACACAGAAATTGCATCGGAATTAAATAGAAAAGGCACACTGCCGACTTAAGTACAAGTAGACTCACTCTTCTTACTGACTATGCTTTGAACCATTCCTGTGACACTAGTTATTGATTCCGATGCTTCACTTCAGGTTTACAGTATCCCTCTGACCTTCTTATTGACGATGAAAACCAGAAATTGCATCGGAATTAAATACAAAATGCACAATGCCGACCCAAGTACAAGCAGACTGACTCTTCCTACTGTCTATGTTTTGAGCAATTCCTGTGACACTAGTTATTGATTCCGATGCTTCACTTGCGGTTTACTGTATCCCTCTGACCTTGTTATTGACAATGAAACACAGAAATTGCATCGGAATTAAATAGAAAAGGCACAATGCCGACTTAAGTACAAGAAAACTGAATATTCTTACTGTCTATGATTTGAACCATTCCTGTGACACTAGTTATAGATTCCGATGCTTCACTTCAGGTGTACTGTATCCCTTGGATCTTCTTATTGAAGATGAGACACAGAAATTGCATCGGAATTAAATACAAAAGGGACAATGCCAACTTCAGTTCAAGGAGACTGACTCTTCTTACTGTCTATGTTTTGAACCATTCCTGTGACACTAGTTATAGATTCTGATGCTTCACTTCAGGTTTACTGTATCCCTCTGACCCACTTATTGACGATGAAACACAGAAATTGCACGGAAATTAAATACAAAAGGCACAATGCCGACTTAAGTACAAGAAGACTGACTCATACCACGGTCTACGTTTTGAACCATCCCTGTGACACTAGTTATAGATTACGATGATTCACTTCAGGTTTACTGTATCCCTCTGACCTTCTTATTGACGATAAAACACAGAAATTGCATCGGAAATAAATAGAAAAGGCACAATGCCGACTTAAGTACAAGATGACTGACTCTTCATACTGTCTGTGCTTTGAACCATTCCTGTGACCCTAGTTATAGATTCCGATGTTTCACTTCAGGTGTACTGCATCCCTTGGACCTTCTTATTGACGATGAAACACAGAAATTGCATCGGAATTAAACAGAAAAGCACAATGCCGACTTACGTACAAGAAGACTGACTCTTCTTACTGACTATGTTTTGAACCATTACTGTGACAGCACTTATAGATTCCGATGCTTCACTTCAGGTTTACTGTATCCCTCTGACCTTCTTATGGACGATGAAACACGGATATCGTATCGGAAATAAATAGAAAAGGCACAATGCCAACTTAAGTACAAGAAGACTGACTCTTCTTACTGACTATGTTTTGAACCATTCATGTGACACTAGTTATAGACTCCGATGCTTCAATTCAGGTTTACTGTATCCCTCTGACCTTCCTATTGATGATGAAACACAGATATTGCATCGGAATTAAATAGAAAAGGCACAATGCCGACTTAAGTACAAGAAGACTGACTCTTCTTACTGTTTTTGTTTTGAACCGAACCTGTGACACTACTTATAGAATCCTATGCTTCACTTCAGGTTTACTGTATCCCTTGGACCTTCTTACTGACGATGAAACACCGAAATTGCATCGGAATTAAATGCGGAAGGCACAATGCCGACTTAAGTACAAGAAGACTGACTCTTCTTACTGACTATGTTTTGAACCATTCCTGTGACACCACTTATAGATTCCGATGCTTCACTTCAGGTTTACTGTATCCCTCTGACCTTCTTATGGACGATGAAACACAGAAATTGCATCGGAAATAAATAGAAAAGGCACAATGCCGACTGAAGTAGAAGAAGACTGACTCTCCTTACTGTCTATGATTTGATCCATTCCTGTGACACTAGTTATAGATTCCGATGCTTCACTTCAGGTGTACTGCATCCCTTGGACCTTCTTATTAACGATGAAACACAGAAATTGCATCGGAATTAAATAGAAAAGGCACACTGCCGACTTAAGTTCAAGTAGACTCACTCTTCTTACTGACTATGTTTTGAACCATTCCTGTGACACTAGTTATAGATTCCGATGCCTCACTTCAGGTTTACTGTATCCCTTGGACCTTCTTATTGACGATGAAACACAGAAATTGCATCGGAATTAAATACGAAAGGCACAATGGTGACTGAAGTACAATAAGACTGACTCTTCCTACTGTCTATGTTTTGAACATTTCCTGTGACACTAGTTATTGATTCCGATGCTTCACTTCAGGTTTACTGTATCCCTCTGACCTTCTTATTGACGATGAAACCAGATATTGCATCGGAATTAAATACAAAATGCACAATGCCGACCCAAGTACAAGAAGACTGACTCTTCCTACTGTCTATGTTTTGAGCAATTTCTGTGACACTAGTTATAGATTCCGATGCTTCACTTGCGGTTTACTGTATCCCTCTGACCTTGTTATTGACAATGAAACATAGAAATTGCATCGGAATTAAATAGAAAAGGCACAATGCCGACTTAAGTACAAGAAGACTGACTATTCTAACTGTCTATGATTTGAACCATTCCTGTGACACTAGTTATAGATTCCGATGCTTCACTTCAGGTGTACTGTATCCCTTGGATCTTCTTATTGAAGATGAAACACAGAAATTGCATCGGAATTAAATACAAAAGGGACAATGCCAACTTCAGTTCAAGGAGACTGACTCTTCTTACTGTCTATGTTTTGAACCATTCCTGTGACACTAGTTATAGATTCTGATGCTTCACTTCAGGTTTACTGTATCCCTCTGACCCACTTATTGACGATGAAACACAGAAATTGCAGGGAAATTAAATACAAAAGGCACAATGCCGACTTAAGTACAAGAAGACTGACTCATCCCACGGTCTACGTTTTGAACCATCCCTGTGACACTAGTTATAGATTACGATGCTTCACTTCAGGTTTACTGTATGCCTCTGACCTTCTTATTGACGATAAAACACAGAAATTGCATCGGAAATAAATAGAAAAGGCACAATGCCGACTTAAGTACAAGAAGACTGACTCTTCATACTGTCTGTGCTTTGAACCATTCCTGTGACACTAGTTATAGATTACGATGCTTCACCTCAGGTGTACTGCATCCCTTGGACCTTCTTATTGACGATGAAGCACAGAAATTGCATCGGAATTAAATAGAAAAGCACAATGCCGACTTAAGTACAAGAAGACTGACTTTTCTTACTGACTATGTTTTGAACCATTACTGTGACAGCACTTATAGATTCCGATGCTTCACTTCAGGTTTACTGTATCCCTCTGACCTTCTTATGGACGATGAAACACAGAAATCGTATCGGAAATAAATAGAAAAGGCACAATGCCAACTTAAGCACAAGAAGACAGACCCTTCTTACTGACTATGTTTTGAACCATTCATGTGACACTAGCTATAGACTCCGATGCTTCAATTCAGGTTTACTGTATACCTCTGACCTTCTTATTGATGATGAAACACAGAAATTGCATCGGAATTAAATAGAAAAGGCACAATGCCGACTTAAGTACAAGAAGACTGACTCTTCTTACTGTTTTTGTTTTTTACCGAACCTGTGACACAACTTATAGAATCCGATGCTTCACTTCAGGTTTACTGTATCCCTTGGACCTTCTTACTGACGATGAAACACCGAAATTGCATCGGAATTAAATGCGAAAGGCACAATGCCGACTTAAGTAAAAGAAGACTGACTCTTCTTACTGACTATGTTTTGAACCATTCCTGTGACACCACTTATAGATTCCGATGCTTCACTTCAGGTTTACTGTACCCCTCTGACCTTCTTATGGACGATGAAACACAGAAATTGCATCGGAAATAAATAGAAAAGGCACAATGCCGACTTAAGTAGAAGAAGACTGACTCTAATTACTGTCTATGATTTGATCCATTCCTGTGACACTAGTTATAGATTCCGATGCTTCACTTCAGGTGTACTGCATCCCTTGGACCTTCTTATTAACGATGAAACACAGAAATTGCATCGGAATTAAATAGAAAAGGCACACTGCCGACTTAAGTACAAGTAGACTCACTCTTCTTACTGACTATGTTTTGAACCATTCCTGTGACACTAGTTATAGATTCCGATGCCTCACTTCAGGTTTACTGTATCCCTTGGACCTTCTTATTGACGATGAAACACAGAAATTGCATCGGAATTAAATACGAAAGGCACAATGGCGACTGAAGTGCAATAAGACTGACTCTTCCTACTGTCTATGTTTTGAACATTTCCTGTGACACTAGTTATTGATTCCGACGCTTCACTTCAGGTTTACTGTATCCCTCTGACATTCTTATTGACGATGAAAACCAGAAATTGCATCGGAATTAAATACAAAATGCACAATGCCGACCCAAGTACAAGAAGACTGACTCTTCCTACTGTCTATGTTTTGAACAATTAATGTGACACTAGTTATACATTCCGATGCTTCACTTGCGGTTTACTGTATCCCTCAGACCTTGTTATTGACAATGAAACACAGAAATTGCATCGGAATTAAATAGAAAAGGCACAATGCCTACTTAAGTACAAGAAGACTGACTATTCTTACTGTCTATGATTTGAACCAGTCCTGTGACACTAGTTATTGATTCCGATGCTTCACTTCAGGTGTACTGTAACCCTTGGATCTTCTTATTGAAGATGAAACACAGAAATTGCATCGGAATTAAATCCAAAAGGGACAATGCCAACTTCAGTTCAAGGAGACTGACTCTTCTTACTGTCTATGTTTTGAACCATTCCTGTGACACTAGTTATAGATTCTGATGCTTCACTTCAGGTTTACTGTATCCCTCTGACCCACTTATTGACGATGAAACACAGAAATTGCAGGGAAATTAAATACAAATGGCAGAATGCCGACTTAAGTACAAGAAGACTGACTCATCCCACGGTCTACGTTTTGAAACATCCCTGTGACACTAGTTACAGATTCCGATGCTTCACTTCAAGTTTACTGTATCCCTCTGACCTTCTTATTGACGATAAAACACAGAAATTGCATCGGAAATAAATAGAAAAGGCACAATGCCGACTTAAGTACAAGAAGACTGACTCTTCATACTGTCTGTGCTTTGAACCATTCCTGTGACACTAGTTATAGATTCCGATGCTTCACTTCAGGTGTACTGCATCCCTTGGACCTTCTTATTGACGATGAATCACAGAAATTGCATCGGAATTAAATAGAAAAGCACAATGCCGACTTAAGTACAAGAAGACTGACTCTTCTTACTGACTATGTTTTGAACCATTACTGTGACAGCACTTATAGATTCCGATGCTACACTTCAGGTTTACTGTATCCCTCAGACCTTCTTATTGATGATGAAACACAGATATTGCATCGGAATTAAATAGAAAAGGCACAATGCCGACTTAAGTACAAGAAGACTGACTCTTCTTACTGTTTTTGTTTTGAACCGAACCTGTGACACTACTTATAGAATCCGATGCCTCACTTCAGGTTTACTGTATCCCTTGGACCTTCTTACTGACGATGAAACACCGAAATTGCATCGGAAATTAATGCGAAAGGCACAATGCCGACTTAAGTACAAGAAGACTGACTCTTCTTACTGACTGTGTTTTGAACCATTCCTGTGACCCCACTTATAGATTCCGATGCTTCACTTCAGGTTTACTGTACCCCTCTGACCTTCTTATGGACGATGAATCACAGAAATTGCATCGGAAATAAATAGAAAAGGCACAATGCCGACTTAAGTAGAAGAAGACTGACTCTCCTTACTGTCTATGATTTGATCCATTCCTGTGACACTAGTTATAGATTCCGATGCTTCACTTCAGGTGTACTGCATCCCTTGGACCTTCTTATTAACGATGAAACACAGAAATTGCATCGGAATTAAATAGAAAAGGCACACTGCCGACTTAAGTACAAGTAGACTCACTCTTCTTACTGACTATGTTTTGAACCATTCCTGTGACACTAGTTATAGATTCCGATGCCTCACTTCAGGTTTACTGTAACCCTTGGACCTTCTTATTGACGATGAAACACAGAAATTGCATCGGAATTAAATACGAAAGGCACAATGGCGACTGAAGTACAATTAGACTGACTCTTCCTACTGTCTATGATTTGAACATTTCCGGTGACACTAGTTATAGATTCCGATGCTTCACTTCAGGTGTACTGCATCCCTTGGACCTTCTTATTGACGATGAAACACAGAAATTGCATCGGAATTAAATAGAAAAGCACAATGCCGACTAACGTACAAGAAGACTGACTCTTCTTACTGACTATGTTTTGAACCATTACTGTGACAGCACTTATTGATTCCGATGCTTCACTTCAGGTTTACTGTATCCCTCTGACCTTCTTATGGACGATGAAACACGGATATCGTATCGGAAATAAATAGAAAAGGCACAATGCCAACTTAAGTACAAGAAGACTGACTCTTCTTACTGACTATGTTTTGAACCATTCATGTGACACTAGTTATAGACTCCGATGCTTCAATTCAGGTTTACTGTATCCCTCTGACCTTCTTATTGATGATGAAACACAGATATTGCATCGGAAATAAATAGAAAAGGCACAATGCCGACTTAAGTACAAGAAGACTGACTCTTCTTACTGTTTTTGTTTTGAACCGAACCTGTGACACTACTTATAGAATCCTATGCTTCACTTCAGGTTTACTGTATCCCTTGGACCTTCTTACTGACGATGAAACACCGAAATTGCATCGGAATTAAATGCGGAAGGCACAATGCCGACTTAAGTACAAGAAGACTGACTCTTCTTACTGACTATGTTTTGAACCATTCCTGTGACACCACTTATAGATTCCGATGCTTCACTTCAGGTTTACTGTATCCCTCAGACCTTCTTATGGACGATGAAACACAGAAATTGCATCGGAAATAAATAGAAAAGGCACAATGCCGACTGAAGTAGAAGAAGACTGACTCTCCTTACTGTCTATGATTTGATCCATTCCTGTGACACTAGTTATAGATTCCGATGCTTCACTTCAGGTGTACTGCATCCCTTGGACCTTCTTATTAACGATGAAACACAGAAATTGCATCGGAATTAAATAGAAAAGGCACACTGCCGACTTAAGTTCAAGTAGACTCACTCTTCTTACTGACTATGTTTTGAACCATTCCTGTGACACTAGTTATAGATTCCGATGCCTCACTTCAGGTTTACTGTATCCCTTGGACCTTCTTATTGACGATGAAACACAGAAATTGCATCGGAATGAAATACGAAAGGCACAATGGTGACTGAAGTACAATAAGACTGACTCTTCCTACTGTCTATGTTTTGAACATTTCCTGTGACACTAGTTATTGATTCCGATGCTTCACTTCAGGTTTACTGTATCCCTCTGACCTTCTTATTGACGATGAAACCAGATATTGCATCGGAATTAAATACAAAATGCACAATGCCGACCCAAGTACAAGAAGACTGACTCTTCCTACTGTCTATGTTTTGAGCAATTTCTGTGACACTAGTTATAGATTCCGATGCTTCACTTGCGGTTTACTGTATCCCTCTGACGTTGTTATTGACAATGAAACATAGAAATTGCATCGGAATTAAATAGAAAAGGCACAATGCCGACTTAAGTACAAGAAGACTGACTATTCTAACTGTCTATGATTTGAACCATTCCTGTGACACTAGTTATAGATTCCGATGCTTCACTTCAGGTGTACTGTATCCCTTGGATCTTCTTATTGAAGATGAAACACAGAAATTGCATCGGAATTAAATACAAAAGGGACAATGCCAACTTCAGTTCAAGGAGACTGACTCTTCTTACTGTCTATGTTTTGAACCATTCCTGTGACACTAGTTATAGATTCTGATGCTTCACTTCGGGTTTACTGTATCCCTCTGACCCACTTATTGACGATGAAACACAGAAATTGCAGGGAAATTAAATACAAAAGGCACAATGCCGACTTAAGTACAAGAAGACTGACTCATCCCACGGTCTACGTTTTGAACCATCCCTGTGACACTAGTTATAGATTACGATGCTTCACTTCAGGTTTACTTTATGCCTCTGACCTTCTTATTGACGATAAAACACAGAAATTGCATCGGAAATAAATAGAAAAGGCACAATGCCGACTTAAGTACAAGAAGACTGACTCTTCATACTGTCTGTGCTTTGAACCATTCCTGTGACACTAGTTATAGATTACGATGCTTCACCTCAGGTGTACTGCATCCCTTGGACCTTCTTATTGACGATGAAACACAGAAATTGCATCGGAATTAAATAGAAAAACACAATGCCGACTTAAGTACAAGAAGACTGACTCTTCTTACTGACTATGTTTTGAACCATTACTGTGACAGCACTTATAGATTCCGATGCTTCACTTCAGGTTTACTGTATCCCTCTGACCTTCTTATGGACGATGAAACACAGAAATCGTATCGGAAATAAATAGAAAAGGCACAATGCCAACTTAAGTACAAGAAGACTGACCCTTCTTACTGACTATGTTTTGAACCATTCATGTGACACTAGCTATAGACTCCGATGCTTCAATTCAGGTTTACTGTATACCTCTGACCTTCTTATTGATGATGAAACACAGAAATTGCATCGGAATTAAATAGAAAAGGCACAATGCCGACTTAAGTACAAGAAGACTGACTCTTCTTACTGTTTTTGTTTTGAACCGAATCTGTGACACTACTTATAGAATCCGATGCTTCACTTCAGGTTTACTGTATCCCTTGGACCTTCTTACTGACGATGAAACACCGAAATTGCATCGGAATTAAATGCGAAAGGCACAATGCCGACTTAAGTAAAAGAAGACTGACTCTTCTTACTGACTATGTTTTGAACCATTCCTGTGACACCACTTATAGATTCCGATGCTTCACTTCAGGTTTACTGTACCCCTCTGACCTTCTTATGGACGATGAAACACAGAAATTGCATCGGAAATAAATAGAAAAGGCACAATGCCGACTTAAGTAGAAGAAGACTGACTCTCCTTACTGTCTATGATTTGATCCATTCCTGTGACACTAGTTATAGATTCCGATGCTTCACTTCAGGTGTACTGCATCCCTTGGACCTTCTTATTAACGATGAAACACAGAAATTGCATCGGAATTAAATAGAAAAGGCACACTGCCGACTTAAGTACAAGTAGACTCACTCTTCTTACTGACTATGTTTTGAACCATTCCTGTGACACTAGTTATAGATTCCGATGCCTCACTTCAGGTTTACTGTATCCCTTGGACCTTCTTATTGACGATGAAACACAGAAATTGCATCGGAATTAAATACGAAAGGCACAATGGCGACTGAAGTGCAATAAGACTGACTCTTCCTACTGTCTATGTTTTGAACATTTCCTGTGACACTAGTTATTGATTCCGACGCTTCACTTCAGGTTTACTGTATCCCTCTGACATTCTTATTGACGATGAAAACCAGAAATTGCATCGGAATTAAATACAAAATGCACAATGCCGACCCAAGTACAAGAAGACTGACTCATCCCACGGTCTACGTTTTGAACCATCCCTGTGACACTAGTTATAGATTACGATGCTTCACTTCAGGTTTACTGTATCCCTCTGACCTTCTTATTGACGATAAAACACAGAAATTGCATCGGAAATAAATAGAAAAGGCACAATGCCGACTTAAGTACAAGAAGACTGACTCTTCATACTGTCTGTGCTTTGAACCATTCCTGTGACACTAGTTATAGATTCCGATGCTTCACTTCAGGTGTACTGCATCCCTTGGACCTTCTTATTGACGATGAATCACAGAAATTGCATCGGAATTAAATAGAAAAGCACAATGCCGACTTAAGTACAAGAAGACTGACTCTTCTTACTGACTATGTTTTGAACCATTACTGTGACAGCACTTATAGATTCCGATGCTACACTTCAGGTTTACTGTATCCCTCAGACCTTCTTATTGATGATGAAACACAGATATTGCATCGGAATTAAATAGAAAAGGCACAATGCCGACTTAAGTACAAGAAGACTGACTCTTCTTACTGTTTTTGTTTTGAACCGAACCTGTGACACTACTTATAGAATCCGATGCCTCACTTCAGGTTTACTGTATCCCTTGGACCTTCTTACTGACGATGTAACACCGAAATTGCATCGGAAATAAATGCGAAAGGCACAATGCCGACTTAAGTACAAGAAGACTGACTCTTCTTACTGACTGTGTTTTGAACCATTCCTGTGACCCCACTTATAGATTCCGATGCTTCACTTCAGGTTTACTGTACCCCTCTGACCTTCTTATGGACGATGAATCACAGAAATTGCATCGGAAATAAATAGAAAAGGCACAATGCCGACTTAAGTAGAAGAAGACTGACTCTCCTTACTGTCTATGATTTGATCCATTCCTGTGACACTAGTTATAGATTCCGATGCTTCACTTCAGGTGTACTGCATCCCTTGGACCTTCTTATTAACGATGAAACACAGAAATTGCATCGGAATTAAATAGAAAAGGCACACTGCCGACTTAAGTACAAGTAGACTCACTCTTCTTACTGACTATGATTTGAACCATTCCTGTGACACTAGTTATAGATTCCGATGCCTCACTTCAGGTTTACTGTAACCCTTGGACCTTCTTATTGACGATGAATCACAGAAATTGCATCGGAATTAAATACGAAAGGCACAATGGCGACTGAAGTACAATTAGACTGACTCTTCCTACTGTCTATGATTTGAACATTTCCGGTGACACTAGTTATTGATTCCGATGCTTCACTTCAGGTTTACTGTATCCCTCTGACCTTCTTATTGACGATGAAAACTAGAAATTACATCGGAATTAAATACAAAATGCACAATGCCGACTCAAGTACAAGAAGACTGACTCTTCCTACTGTCTATGTTTTGAACAATTCCTGTGACACCAGTTATAGATTCCGATGCTTCACTTGCGGTTTACTGTATCCCTCTGACCTTCTTATTGACAATGAAACACAGAAATTGCATCGGAATTAAATAGAAAAGGCACAATGCCGACTTAAGTACAAGAACACTGACTATTCTTACTGTCTATGATTTGAACCATTCCTGTGACACTAGTTATAGATTCCGATGCTTCACTTCAGGTGTACTGCATCCCTTGGATCTTCTTATTGAAGATGAAACACAGAAATTGCATCGGAATTAAATACAAAAGGGACAATGCCAACTTCAGTTCAAGGAGACTGACTCTTCTTACTGTCTATGTTTTGAACCATTCCTGTGACACTAGTTATAGATTCTGATGGTTCACTTCAGGTTTACTGTATCCCTCTGACCCACTTATTGTCGATGAAACACAGAAATTGCAGGGAAATTAAATACAAAAGGCACATTGCCGACTTAAGTACAAGAAGACTGACTCATCCCACGGTCTACGTTTTGAACCATCCCTGTGACACTAGTTATAGATTACGATGCTTCACTTCAGGTTTACTGTATCCCTCTGACCTTCTTATTGACGATAAAACACAGAAATTGCATCGGAAATAAATAGAAAAGGCACAATGCCGACTTAAGTACAAGAAGAGTGACTCTTCTTACTGACTATGTTTGAACCATTCCTGTGACACCACTTATAGATTCCGATGCTTCACTTCAGGTTTACTGTACCCCTCTGACCTTCTTATGGACGATGAAACACAGAAATTGCATCGGAAATAAATAGAAAAGGCACAATGCCGACTTAAGTAGAAGAAGACTGACTCTCCTTACTGTCTATGATTTGATCGATTCCTGTGACACTAGTTATAGATTCCGATGCTTCACTTCAGGTGTACTGCATCCCTTGGACCTTCTTATTAACGATGAAACACAGAAATTGCATCGGAATTAAATAGAAAAGGCACACTGCCGACTTAAGTACAAGTAGACTCACTCTTCTTACTGACTATGTTTTGAACCTTTCCTGTGACAATAGTTATAGATTCCGATGCCTCACTTAAGGTTTACTGTAACCCTTGGACCTTCTTATTGACGATGAATCACAGAAATTGCATCGGAATTAAATACGAAAGGCACAATGGCGACTGAAGTACAATAAGACTGACTCTTCCTACTGTCTATGTTTTGAACATTTCCTGTGACACTAGTTATTGATTCCGATGCTTCACTTCAGGTTTACTGTATCCCTCTGACCTTCTTATTGACGATGAAAACAAGAAATTGCATCGGAATTAAATACAAAATGCACAATGCCGACTCAAGTACAATAAGACTGACTCTTCCTACTGTCTATGTTTTGAACAAATCCTGTGACACTAGTTATAGATTCCGATGCTTCACTTGCGGTTTACTGTATCCCTCGGACCTTCTTATTGACAATGAAACACAGAAATTGCATCGGAATTAAATAGAAAAGGCACGATGCCGACTTAAGTACAAGAAGACTGACTATTCTTACTGTCTATGATTTGAACCATTCCTGTGACACTAGTTATAGATTCCGATGCTTCACTTCAGGTGTACTGTATCCCTTGGATCTTCTTGTTGAAGATGAAACACAGAAATTGCATCGGAATTAAATACAAAAGGGACAATGCCAACTTCCTTTCAAGGAGACTGACTCTTCTTACTGTCTATGTTTTGAACCATTCCTGTGACACTAGTTATAGATTCTGATGCTTCACTTCAGGTTTACAGTATCCCTCTGACCCACTTATTGACGATGAAACACAGAAATTGCAGGGAAATTAAATACAAAAGGCACAATGCCGACTTAAGTACAAGAAGACTGACTCATCCCACGGTCTACGTTTTGAACCATCCCTGTGACACTAGTTATAGATTACGATGCTTCACTTCAGGTTTACTGTATCCCTCTGACCTTCTTATTGACGATAAAACACAGAAATTGCATCGGAAATAAATAGAAAAGGCACAATGCCGACTTAAGTACAAGAAGACTGACTCTTCATACTGTCTGTGCTTTGAACCATTCCTGTGACACTAGTTATAGATTCCGATGCTTCACTTCAGGTGTACTGCATCCCTTGGACCTTCTTATTGACGATGAATCACAGAAATTGCATCGGAATTAAATAGAAAAGCACAATGCCGACTTAAGTACAAGAAGACTGACTCTTCTTACTGACTATGTTTTGAACCATTACTGTGACAGCACTTATAGATTCCGATGCTTCACTTCAGGTTTACTGTATCCCTCTGACCTTCTTATGGACGATGAAACACAGAAATCGTATCGGAAATAAATAGAAAAGGCACAATGCCAACTTAAGTACAAGAAGACTGACTCTTCTTACTGACTATGTTTTGAACCATTCTTGTGACACTAGTTATAGACTCCGATGCTTCAATCCAGGGTTACTGTATCCCTCTGACCTTCTTATTGATGATGAAACACAGATATTGCATCGGAATTAAATAGAAAAGGCACAATGCCGACTTAAGTACAAGAAGACTGACTCTTCTTACTGTTTTTGTTTTGAACCGAACCTGTGACACTACTTATAGAATCCGATGCCTCACCTCAGGTTTACTGTATCCCTTGGACCTTCTTACTGACGATGAAATACCGAAATTGCATCGGAAATAAATGCGAAAGGCACAATGCCGACTTAAGTACAAGAAGACTGACTCTTCTTACTGACTATGTTTTGAACCATTCCTGTGACACCACTTATAGATTCCGATGCTTCACTTCAGGTTTACTGTACCCCTCTGACCTTCTTATGGACAATGAAACACAGAAATTGCATCGGAAATAAATAGAAAAGGCACAATGCCGACTTAAGTAGATGAAGACTGACTCTCCTTACTGTCTATGATTTGATCCATTCCTGTGACACTAGTTATAGATTCCGATGCTTCACTTCAGGTGTACTGCATCCCTTGGACCTTCTTATTAACGATGAAACACAGAAATTGCATCGGAATTAAATAGAAAAGGCACACTGCCGACTTAGGTACAAGTAGACTCACTCTTCTTACTGACTATGTTTTGAACCATTCCTGTGACACTAGTTATAGATTCCGATGCCTCACTTCAGGTTTACTGTAACCCTTGGACTTTCTTATTGACGATGAATCACAGAAATTGCATCGGAATTAAATACGAAAGGCACAATGGCGACTGAAGTACAATAAGACTGACTCTTCCTACTGTCTATGTTTTGAACATTTCCTGTTACACTAGTTATTGATTCCGATGCTTCACTTCAGGTTTACTGTATCCCTCTGACCTTCTTATTGACGATGAAAACCAGAAATTGCATCGGAATTAAATACAAAATGCACAATGCCGACTCAAGTACAAGAAGACTGACTCTTCCTACTGTCTATGTTTTGAACAATTCCTGTGACACTAGTTATAGATTCCGATGCTTCACTTGCGGTTTATTGTATCCCTCTGACCTTCTTATTGACAATGAAACACAGAAATTGCATCGGAATTAAATAGAAAAGGCAAAATGCCGACTTAAGTACAAGAAGACTGACCCATCCTACTGTCTACGTTTTGAACCATCCCTGTGGCACTAGTCATAGATTACGATGCTTCACTTCAGGTTTACTGTATCCCTCTGACCTTCTTATTGACGATAAAACACAGAAATTGCATCGGAATTAAATAGAAAAGACACAATGCCGACTTAAGTACAAGAAGACTGACTCTTCTTACTGTCTATGATTTGAACCATTCCTGTGACACTAGTTATGGATTCCGATGCTTCACTTCAGGTGTACTGTATCCCTTGGATCGTCTTATTGAAGATGAAACAAAGACATTGCATCGGAATTAAATACAAAAGGGACAATGCCAACTTCAGTTCAAGGAGACTGACTCTTCTTACTGTCTATGTTTTGAACCATTCCTGTGACACTAGTTATAGATTCTGATGGTCCACTTCAGGTTTACTGTATCCCTCTGACCCACTTATTGACGATGAAACACAGAAATTGCAGGGAAATTAAATACAAAAGGCACAATGCCAACTTAAGTACAAGAAGACTGACACATCCCACGGTCTACGTTTTGAACCATCCCTGTGACACTAGTTATAGATTACGATGCTTCACTTCAGGTTTACTGTATCCCTCTGACCTTCTTATTGACGATAAAACACAGAAATTGCATCGGAAATAAATAAAAAAGGCACAATGCCGACTTAAGTACAAGAAGACTGACTCTTCATACTGTCTGTGCTTTGAACCATTCCTGTGACACTAGTTATAGATTCCGATGTTCCCTTCAGGTGTACTGCATCCCTTGGACCTTCTTATTGACGATGAATCACAGAAATTGCATCGGAATTAAATAGAAAGGCACAATGCCGACTTAAGTACAAGAAGACTGACTCTTCTTACTGTTTTTGTTTTGAACCGAACCTGTGACACTACTTATAGAATCCGATGCCTCACTTCAGGTTTACTGTATCCCTTGGATCTTCTTACTGACGATGAAACACCGAAATTGCATCGGAAATAAATGTGAAAGGCACAATGCCGACTTAAGTACAAGAAGACTGACTCTTCTTACTGACTATGTTTTGAACCATTCCTGTGACACCACTTATAGATTCCGATGCTTCACTTCAGGTTTACTGTACCCCTCTGACCTTCTAATGGACGATGAAACACAGAAATTGCATCGGAAATAAATAGAAAAGGCACAATGCCGACTTAAGTAGAAGAAGACTGACTCTCCTTACTGTCTATGATTTGATCCATTCCTGTGACACTAGTTATAGATTCCGATGCTTCACTTCAGGTGTACTGCATCCCTTGGACCTTATTATTAACGATGAAACACAGAAATTGCATCGGAATTAAATAGAAAAGGCACACTGCCGACTTAAGTACAAGTAGACTCACTCTTCTTACTGACTATGTTTTGAACCATTCCTGTGACACTAGTTATAGATTCCGATGCCTCACTTCAGGTTTACTGTAACCCTTGGACCTTCTTATTGACGATTAATCACAGAAATTGCATAGGAATTAAATACGAAAGGCACAATGGCGACTGAAGTACAATTAGACTGACTCTTCCTACTGTCTATGTTTTGAACATTTCCTGTGACACTAGTTATAGATTCCGATGCTTCACTTCAGGTTTACTGTATCCCTCTGACCTTCTTATAGACGATGAAAACCAGAAATTGCATCGGAATTAAATACAAAATGCACAATGCCGACTCAAGTACAAGAAGACTGACTCTTCCTACTGTCTATTTTTTGAACAATTCCTGTGACACTAGTTATAGATTCCGATGCTTCACTTGCGGTTTACTGTATCCCTCTGACCTTCTTATTGACAATGAAACACAGAAATTGCATCGGAATTAAATAGAAAAGGCACAATGCCGACTTAAGTACAAGAAGACTGACTATTCTTACTGTCTATGATTTGAACCATTCCTGTGACACTAGTTATAGATTCCGATGCTTCACTTCAGGTGTACTGTATCCCTTGGATCATCTTATTGAAGATGAAACACAGATATTGCATCGGAATTAAATACAAAAGGGACAATGCCAACTTCAGTTCAAGGAGACTGACTCTTCTTACTGTCTATGTTTTGAACCATTCCTGTGACACTAGTTATAGATTCTGATGCTTCACTTCAGGTTTACTGTATCCCTCTGACCCACTTATTGACGATGAAACACAGAAATTGCAGGGAAATTAAATACAAAAGGCACAATGCCGACTTAAGTACAAGAAGACTGACTCATCCCACGGTCTACGTTTTGAACCATCCCTGTGACACTAGTTATAGATTACGATGCTTCACTTCAGGTTTACTGTATCCCTCTGACCTTCTTATTGACGATAAAACACAGAAATTGCATCGGAAATAAGTAGAAAAGGCACAATGCCGACTTAAGTACAAGAAGACTGACTCTTCATACTGTCTGTGCTTTGAACCACTCCTGTGACACTAGTTATAGATTCTGATGCTTCACTTCAGGTGTACTGCATCCCTTGGACCTTCTTATTGACGATGAAACACAGAAATTGCATCGGAATTAAATAGAAAAGCACAATGCCGACTTAAGTACAAGAAGACTGACTCTTCTTACTGACTATGTTTTGAACCATTACTGTGACAGCACTTATAGATTCCGATGCTTCACTTCAGGTTTACTGTATCCCTCTGACCTTCTTATGGACGATGAAACACAGAAATCGTATCGGAAATAAATAGAAAAGGCACAATGCCAACTTAAGTACAAGAAGACTGACTCTTCTTACTGACTATGTTTTGAACCATTCTTGTGACACTAGTTATAGACTCCGATGCTTCAATTCAGGTTTACTGTATCCCTCTGACCTTCTTATTGATGATGAAACACAGATATTGCATCGGAATTAAATAGAAAAGGCACAATGCCGACTTAAGTACAAGAAGACTGACTCTTCTTACTGTTTTTGTTTTGAACCGAACCTGTGACACTACTTATAGAATCCGATGCTTCACTTCAGGTTTACTGTATCCCTTGGACCTTCTTACTGACGATGAAATACCGAAATTGCATCGGAATTAAATGCGAATGGCACAATGCCGACTTAAGTACAAGAAGACTGACTCTTCTTACTGTCTATGTTTTGAACCATTCCTGTGACACTAGTTATAGATTCTGATGCTTAACTTCAGGTTTACTGTATCCCTCTGACTCACTAATTGACGATGAAACACAGAAATTGCAGGGAAATTAAATACAAAAGGCACAATGCCGACTTAAGTACAAGAAGACTGACTCATCCCACGGTCTACGTTTTGAACCATCCCTGTGACACTAGTTATAGATTACGATGCTTCACTTCAGGTTTACTGTATCCCTTTGACCTTCTTATTGACGATAAAACACAGAAATTGCATCGGAAATAAATAGAAAAGGCACAATGCCGACTTAAGTACAAGAAGACTGACTCTTCATACTGTCTGTGCTTTGAACCATTTCTGTGACACTAGTTATAGATTCCGATGCTTCACTTCAGGTGTACTGCATCCCTTGGACCTTCTTATTGACGATGAATCACAGAAATTGCATCGGAATTAAATAGAAAAGCACAATGCCGACTTAAGTACAAGAAGACTGACTCTTCTTACTGACTATGTTTTGAACCATTACTGTGACAGCACTTATAGATTCCGATGCTTCACTTCAGGTTTACTGTATCCCTCTGACCTTCTTATGGACGTTGAAACACAGAAATCGTATCGGAAATAAATAGAAAAGGCACAATGCCAACTTAAGTACAAGAAGACTGACTCTTCTTACTGACTATGTTTTGAACCATTCATGTGACACTAGTTATAGACTCCGATGCTTCAATCCAGGTTTACTGTATCCCTCTGACCTTCTTATTGATGATGAAACACAGATATTGCATCGGAATTAAATAGAAAAGGCACAATGCCGACTTAAGTACAAGAAGACTGACTCATCTTACTGTTTTTGTTTTGAACCGAACCTGTGACACTACTTATAGAATCCGATGCTTCACTTCAGGTTTACTGTATCCCTTGGACCTTCTTACTGACGATGAAACACCGAAATTGCATCGGAAATAAATGCGAAAGGCACAATG
Source organism: Schistocerca serialis cubense (assembly GCF_023864345.2). Taxonomy (NCBI): domain Eukaryota; kingdom Metazoa; phylum Arthropoda; class Insecta; order Orthoptera; family Acrididae; genus Schistocerca; species Schistocerca serialis. Next base: position 974,110,094 of record NC_064641.1, on the reverse strand, counting down.
CCGACTTAAGTACAAGAAGACTGACTCTTCTTACTGACTATGTTTTGAACCATTCCTGTGACACCACTTATAGATTCCGATGCTTCACTTCACGTTTACTGTACCCCTCTGACCTTCTTATGGGCGATGAAACACAGAAATTGCATCGGAAATAAATAGAAAAGGCACAATGCCGACTTAAGTAGAAGAAGACTGACTCTCCTTACTGTCTATGATTTGATCCATTCCTGTGACACTAGTTATAGATTCCGATGCTTCACTTCAGGTGTACTGCATCCCTTGGACCTTCTTATTAACGATGAAACACAGAAATTGCATCGGAATTGAATAGAAAAGGCACACTGCCGACTTAAGTACAAGTAGACTCACTCTTCTTACTGACTATGTTTTGAACCATTCCTGTGACACTAGTTATAGATTCCGATGCCTCACTTCAGGTTTACTGTAACCCTTGGACCTTCTTATTGACGATGAATCACAGAAATTGCATCGGAATTAAATACGAAAGGCACAATGGCGACTGAAGTACAATAAGACTGACTCTTCCTACTGTCTATGTTTTGAACATTTCCTGTGACACTAGTTATTGATTCCGATGCTTCACTTCAGGTTTACTGTATCCCTCTGACCTTCTTATTGACGATGAAAACCAGAAAATGCATCGGAATTAAATACAAAATGCACAATGCTGACTCAAGTACAAGAAGACTGACTCTTCCTACTGTCTATGTTTTGAACAATTCCTGTGACACTAGTTATAGATTCCGATGCTTCACTTGCGGTTTACTGTATCCCTCTGACCTTCTTATTGACAATGAAACACAGATATTGCTTCGGAATTAAATAGAAAAGGCACAATGCCGACTTAAGTACAAGAACACTGACTATTCTTACTGTCTATGATTTGAACCATTCCTATGACACTAGTTATAGATTCCGATGCTTCACTTCAGGTGTACTGTATCCCTTTCATCTTATTATTGACGATGAAACACAGAAATTGCTTCGGAATGAAATACAAAAGGGACAATGCCAACTTAAGTACAAGAGGACTGACTCTTCTTACTGTCTATGTTTTGAACCATTCCTGTCACACTAGTTATAGTTTCTGATGAGGATTCACTTCAGGTTTACTGTATCCCTCTGACCATCTTATTGACGATGAAACACAGAAATTGCAGGGAAATTAAATACAAGAGGCACAATGCCGACTGAAGTACAAGAAGACTGACTCATCCCACTGTCTACGTTCTGAACCATTCCTGTGACACTAGTTATAGATTCCGATGCTTCACTTCAGGTGTACTGCATCCCTTGGACCTTCTTATTGACGATGAAACACAGAAATTGCATCGCAATTAAATAGAAATGCACAATGCCGACTTAAGTACAAGAAGATTGACTCTTCTTACTGACTATGTTTTGAACCATTCCTGTGACACCACTTATAGATTCCGATGCATCACTTCAGGTTTACTGTATCCATCTGACCTTCTTATGGACGATGAAACACAGAAATCGTATCGGAAATAAATAGAAAAGGCACAATGCCGACTTAAGTACAAGATGACTGGCTCTTCTTACGGTCTATGTTTTGAACCATTCCTTTGACACTAGTTATAGATTCCGATGCTTCACTTCAGGTTTACTGTATCCCTCTGTCCTACTTATTGACGATGATACATAGAAATTGCATCGGAATTAAATAGAAAAGGCACAATGCCGACTTAAGTACAAGAAGACTGACTCTTCCTACGGTCTATGTTTTGAACCATTCCTTTGACACTAGTTATAGATTCCGATGCTTCACTTCAGGGTTACTGTATCCCTCTGACATTCTTATTGACGATGAAAAATAGAAATTGCATCGGAATAAAATACAAAACGCACAATGCCGACTTAAGTACAAGAAGACTGACTCTTCTTACTGACTGTGCTTTGAACCATTCCTGTGACACTATTTATAGATTCCGATGCCTCAATTCAGGTTTACTGTATCCCTCTGACCTTCTTATTGACGATGAAACACAGATATTGCATCGGAATTAAATAGAAAAGGCACAATGCCAACTTAAGTACAAGAAGACTGACTCTTTCTTACTGACTATGTTTTGAACCATTCATGTGACACTAGTTATGGACTCCGATGCTTCAATTCAGGTTTACTGTATCCCTCTGACCTTCTTATTGATGATGAAACACAGATATTGCATCGGAATTAAATAGAAAAGGCACAATGCCGACTTAAGTACAAGAAGACTGACTCTTCTTACTGTCTTTGTTTTGAACCGAACCTGTGACCCTACTTATAGAATCCGATGCTTCACTTCAGGTTTACTGTATCCCTTGGACCTTCTTACTGACGATGAAACACCGAAATTGCATCGGAATTAAATGCGAAAGGCACAATGCCGACTTAAATACAAGAGGACTAACTCTTCTTATTGACTATGTTTTGAACCATTCCTGTGACACCACTTATAGATTCCGATGCTTCACTTCAGGTTTACTGTACCCCTCTGACCTGCTTATGGACGATGAAACACAGAAATTGCATCGGAAATAAATAGAAAAGGACAATGCCGACTTAAGTAGAAGAAGACTGACTCTCCTTACTGTCTATGATTTGATCCATTCCTGTGACACTATTTATAGATTCCGATGCTTCACTTCAGGTGTACTGCATCCCTTTGACCTTCTTATTAACGATGAAACACAGAAATTGCATCGGAATTAAATAGAAAAGGCACAATGGCGACTGAAGTACAATAAGACTGACTCTTCCTACTGTCTATGTTTTGAACATTTTCTGTGAAACTAGTTATAGATTCCGATACTTCACTTGCGGTTTACTGTATCCCTTGGACCTTCATATTGATGATGAAATACAGAATTTGCATCGGAAATAAATAGAAAAGGCACAATGGCGACTGAAGTACAATAAGACTGACTCTTCCTACTGTCTATGTTTTGAATATTTCCTGTGAAACTAGTTATTGATTCCGATGCTTCACTTCAGGTTTACTGTATCCCTCTGACCTTCTTATTGTAGATGAAAACCAGAAATTGCATCGGAATTAAATACAAAATGCACAATGCCGACTCAAGTACAAGAAGACTGACTCTTCCTACTGTTTATGTTTTGAACATTTCCTGTGACACTAGTTATAGATTCCGATACTTCACTTGCGGTTTACTGTATCCCTCTGACCTTCTTATTGACAATGAAACACAGAAATTGCATCGGAATTAAATAGAAAAGGCACAATGCCGACTTAAGTACAAGAACACTGACTATTCTTACTGTCTATGATTTGAACCATTCCTGTGACACTAGTTATAGATTCCGATGCTTCACTTCGGGTGTACTGTATCCCTTTGATCTTCGTATTGACGATGAAACACAGAAATTGCTTCGGAATGAAATACAAAAGGGACAATGCCAACTTAAGTACAAGAGGACTGACTCTTCTTACTGTCTATGTTTTGAACCATTCCTGTGTCACTAGTTATAGTTTCCGATGCTTCACTTCAGGTGTACTGCATCCCTTGGACCTTCTTATTGACGATGAAACACAGAAATTGCGTCGGAATTAAATAGAAATGCACAATGCCGACTTAAGTACAAGAAGATTGACTCTTCTTACTGACTTTGTTTTGAACCATTCCTGTGACACCACTTATAGATTCCGATGCTTCACTTCAGGTTTACTGTATCCCTCTGACCTTCTTATGGACGATGAAACACAGAAATCGTATCGGAAATAAATTGAAAAGGCACAATGCCGACTTAAGTACAAGATGACTGGCTCTTCTTACTGTCTGTGCTTTGAACCATTCCTGTGACACTAGTTATAGATTCCGATGCTTCACTTCAGGTGTACTGCATCCCTTGGACCTTCTTATTGACGATGAAACACAGAAATTGCATCGGAATTAAATCGAAAAGGCACACTGCCGACTTAAGTACAAGAAGAATAACTCTTCCTACTGTTTGTGTTTCGAACCATTCCTGTGACACTAGTTATAGATTCCGATGCTTCACTTCAGGTTTACTGTATCCCTCTGACCTTCTTATTGACGATGAAACACAGAAATTGCATCGGAATTAAATACAAAAGGCACAATGCCGACTTAAGTACAAGAAGACTGTTTCTTCTTACTGACTATGTTTTGAACCATTCCTGTGACACTATTTATAGATTCCGATGCCTCACTTCAGGTTTACTGTATCCCTTTGACCTTCTTATTGACGATGAAACACAGATATTGCATCGGATTTTAATAGAAAAGGCACAATGCCGACTTAAGTACAAGAAGACTGACTCTTCTTACTGACTATGTTTTGAACCATTCATGTGACACTAGTTATAGACTCCGATGCTTCAATTCAGGTTTACTGTATCCCTCTGACCTTCTTATTGATGATGAAACACAGATATTGCATCGGAATTAAATAGAAAAGGCACAATGCCGACTTAAGTACAATAAGACTGACTCATCTTACTGTCTTTGATTTGAACCGAACCTGTGACACTAGTTATACACTCCTGGAAATTGAAATAAGAACACCGTGAATTCATTGTCCCAGGAAGGGGAAACTTTATTGACACATTCCTGGGGTCAGATACATAACATGATCACACTGACAGAACCACAGGCACATAGACACAGGCAACAGAGCATGCACAATGTCTTCACTAGTATAGTGTATATCCACATTTCGCAGCAATGCAGGTTGCTATACTCCCATGGAGACGATCGTAGAGATGCTGGATGTAGTCCTGTGGAACGGCTTGCCATGCCATTTCCACCTGGCGCCTCAGTTGGACCAGCGTTCGTGCTGGACGTGCAGATCGCGTGAGACGACGCTTCATCCAGTCCCACACATGCTCAATGGGGGACAGATCCGGAGATCTTGCTGGCCAGGGTAGTTGACTTACACCTTCTAGAGCACGTTGGGTGGCACGGGATACATGCGGACGTGCATTGTCCTGTTGGAACAGCAAGTTCCCTTGCCGGTCTAGGAATGATAGAACGATGGGTTCGATGACGGTTTGGATGACCGTGCACTACTCAGTGTCCCCTCGACGATCACCAGTGGTGTACGGCCAGTGTAGGAGATCGCTCCCCACACCATGATGCCGGGTGTTGGCCCTGTGTGCCTCGGTCGTATGCAGTCCTGATTGTGGCGCTCACCTGCACGGCGCCAAACACGCATACGACCATCATTGGCACCAAGGTAAAAGCGACTCTCATCGCTGAAGACGACACGTCTCCATTCGTCCCTCCATTCACGCCTGTCGCGACACCACTGGAGGCGGGCTGCACGATGTTGGGGCGTGAGCGGAAGACGGCCTAACGGTGTGCGGGACCGTAGCCCAGCTTCATGGAGACGGTTGCGAATGGTCCTCGCCGATACCCCAGGAGCAACAGTGTCCCTAATTGGCTGGGAAGTGGCGGTGCGGTCCCCTACGGCACTGCGTAGGATCCTACGGTCTTGGCGTGCATCCGTGCGTCCCTGCGGTCCGGTCCCAGTTCGACGGGCACGTGCACCTTCCGCCGACCACTGGCGACAACATCGATGTACTGTGGAGACCTCACGCCCCATGTGTTGAGCAATTCGGCGGTACGTCCAACCGGCCTCCCGCATGCCCACTATACGCCCTCGCTCAAAGTCCGTCAACTGCACATACGGTTCACGTCCACACTGTCGCGGCATGCTACCAGTGTTAAAGACTGCGATGGAGCTCCGTATGCCACGGCAAACTGGCTGACACTGACGGCGGCGGTGCACAAATACTGCGCAGCTAGCGCCATTCGTCGGCCAACACCGCGGTTCCTGGTGTGTCCACTGTGCCGTGCGTGTGATCATTGCTTCTACAGCCCTCTCGCTGTGTCCGGAGCAAGTATGGTGGGTCTGACACACCGATGTCAATGTGTTCTTTTTTCCATTTCCAGGAGTGTAAATTCCGATGCGTCACTTCAGGTTTACTGTATCCCTTGGCACTTCTTACTGACGTTGAAACTCCGAAATTGCATCGGAATTAAATACGAAAGGCACAATGCCGACTTAAGTACAAGAAGACTGACTCTTCTTACTGACTATGTTTTGAACCATTCCTGTGACACCACTTATAGATTCCGATGCTTCACGACAGGTTTACTGTATATCTCTGACCTTCTTATGGACGATCAAACACAGAAATTGCATCGGAAATAAATAGAAAAGGCAACATTCCGAATTAAGTAGAAGAAGACTGACTCTCCTTACTGTCTATGCTTTGATCCATTCCTGTGACACTAGTTATAGATTCTGATGCTTCACTTCAGGTGTACTGCATCCCTTGCACCTTCTTATTGACGATGAAACACAGAAATTGCATGGGAATTAAATAGAAAATGCACACTGCCGACTTAAGTACAAGAAGACTCACACTTCTTACTGACTATGTTTTGAACCATTCCTGTGACACTAGTTATAGATTACGATGCCTCACTTCAGGTTTACTGTATCCCTTGGACCTTCTTATTGACGATGAAACACAGAAATTGCATCGGAAATAAATACGAAACTCACAATGCCGACATAAGTACAAGAAGACTGACTATTCCTACTATTACTGTTTTTAACCATTCCTGTGACACTAGTTATGGATTCCGATGAATCACTTCAGGTTTACTGTATCCCTTGGACCTTCATATTGACGATGAAATACAGAAATTGCATCGGAAATAAATAGAAAAGGCACAATGGCGACTGAAGTACAAGAAGACTGACTCTTCCTACTGTCTATGTTTTGAACCATTCCTATGACACTAGTTATAGATTGCGATGCTTCACTTCAGGTTTACTGTATCCCTCTGTCCTTCTTATTGACGATGAAACATAGAAATTGCATCGGAATTTAATAGAAAAGGCACAATGCCGACTAAAGTACAAGAAGACTGACTCTTCCTACTGTCTATGATTTGAACCATTCCTGTGACACCAGTTATAGATTCCGATGCCTCACTTCAGGTTTACTATATCCCTCTGACCTTCTTATTGACGATGAAAAACAGAAATTGCATCGGAATAAAATACAATACGCACAATGCCAACATAAGTACAAGAAGACTGACTCTTCTTACTGTCTATGAGTTGAACCATTCCTGTGACACTAGTTATAGATTCCGATGCTTCACTTCAGGTTTAGTGTATCCCTTGGACCTTCTTATTGACGATGAAAAACAGAAATTGCTTCGGAATTAAATAGAAAAGGCACAATGCCGACTTAAATACAAGTAGACTGACTCTTCTTGCTGTCTATGTTTTGAACCATTCCTGTGACACTAGTTATAGATTCTGATGCTTCACTTCAGGTTTATTGTATCCCGCTGACCCTCTTATTGACGATGAAACACAGAAATTGCATCGGAATTCAATACAAAAGCCACAATGCCGACTTAAGTACAAGAAGACTGAATGTTCTTACTGACTATGTTTTGAACCATTCCTGTGACACTATTTATAGATTCCGAAGCCTCACTTCAATTTTACTGTATCCCTTTGACCTTCTTATTGACGATGAAACACAGATATTGCATGGGAATTAAATAGAAAAGGCACAATGCCGACATAAGTACAAGAAAACTGACTCTTCTTACTGACTATGATTTGAACCATTCATGTGACACTAGTTATAGACTCCGATGCTTCACTTCAGGTTTACTGTATCCTCTGACCTTCTTATTGATGATGAAACACAGAATTTGCATCGGAATTAAATAGAAAAGGCAGAATGCCGACTTAAGTACAAGAAGACTGACTCTTCTTACTGTCTTTGTTTTAAACCGAACCTGTGACACTAGTTATAGATTCCGATGCTTCACTTCAGGTTTACTGTATCCCTTGGACCTTCTTATTGACGATGAAACACCGAAATTGCATCGGAATTAAATACGAAAGGCACAATGCCGACTTAAGTACAAGAAGACTGACTCTTCTTACTGACTATGTTTGAACCATTCCTGTGACACCACTTATAGATTCCGATGCTTCACTTCAGGTTTACTGTATCCCTCTGACCTTCTTATGGACGATGATACACAGAAATTGCATCGGAAATAAATAGAAAAGGCACCATGCCGATTTAAGTACAAGATGACTGACTATTCCTACTGTCTATGTTTTGAAACATTCCTGTGACACTAGATATAGATTCCGATGCTTCACTTCAGGTTTACTGTATCCCTCTGACCTTGTTATTGACGATGAAGCACGGAAATTGCATCGGAATTAAACAGAAAAGGCACATTGCCGACTTAAGTACAAGAAGACTGACTCTTCTCACTGTCTATGATTGTAACCATCCCTGTGACACTAGTTATAGATTCCGATGCCTCACTTCAGGTTTACTGTATCCCTTGGACCTTCTTATTGACGATGAAACACAGAAATTGCATAGGAATTAAATACAAAAGGCACAATGCCGACTTAAGTACAAGAAGACTCACTCTTCTTACTGACTATGTTTTGAACCATTCCTGTGACACTAGTTATAGATTCCGATGCCTCACTTCAGGTTTACTGTATCCCTTGGGCTTCTTATTGACGATGAAACACAGAAATTGCATCGGAAATAAATACGAAACTCACAATGCCGACTTAAGTACAAGAAGACTGACTATTCCTACTATTACTGTTTTGAACCATTCCTGTGACACTAGTTATAGATTCCGATGAATCACTTCAGGTTTACTGTATCCTTTGACCTTCATATTGACGATGAAATACAGAAATTGCATCGGAAATAAATAGAAAACGCACAATGGCGACTGAAGTACAAGAAGACTGACTCTTCCTACTGTCTATGTTTTGAACCATTCCTGTGACACTAGTTATAGATTCCGATGCTTCACTTCAGGTGTACTGCATCCCTTGCACCTTCTTATTGACGATGAAATACAGAAATTGCATGGGAATTAAATAGAAGATGCACACTGCCGACTTAAGTACAAGAAGACTCACTCTTCTTACTGACTATGTTTTGAACCATTCCAGTGACACTAGTTATAGATTCCGATGCCTCACTTCAGGTTTACTGTATCCCTTGGACCTTCTTATTGACGATGAAACACAGAAATTGCATCGGAAATAAATACGAAACTCACAATGCCGACTTAAGTACAAGAAGACTGACTATTCCTACTATTACTGATTTGAACCATTCCTGTGACACTAGTTATAGATTCCGATGAATCACTTCAGGTTTACTGTATCCCTTGGACCTTCATATTGACGACGAAATACAGAAATTGCATAGGAAATAAATAGAAAAGGCACAATGGCGACTGAAGTACAAGAAGACTGACTCTTCCTACTGTCTATGATTTGAACCATTCCTGTGACACTAGTTATAGATTCCGATGCTTCACTTCAGGTTTACTGTATCCCTTTGACCATCTTATTGACGATGAAACACAGATATTGCATGGGAATTAAATAGAAAAGGCACAATGCCGACATAAGTACAAGAAGACTGACTCTTCTTACTGACTATGATTTGAACCATTCATGTGACACTAGTTATAGACTCCGATGCTTCACTTCAGGTATACTGTATCCCTCTGACCTTCTTATTGATGATGAAACCCAGAAATTGCATCGGAATTAAATAGAAAAGGCAGAATGCCGACTTAAGTACAAGAAGACTGACTCTTCCTACTGTCTTTGTTTTGAACCGAAAGTGTGACACTAGTTATAGATTCCGATGCTTCACTTCATGTTTACTGTATCCCTTGTACCTTCTTATTGACGATGAAACACCAAAATTGCATCGGAATTAAATACGAAAGGCACAATGCCGACTTAAGTACAAGAAGAAAGACTCTTCTTACTGACTATGTTTTGAACCATTCCTGTGACACCACTTATAGATTCCGATGCTTCACTTCAGGTTTACTGTATCCCTCTGACCTTCTTATGGACGATGAAACACAGAAATTGCATCGGAAATAAATAGAAAAGGCACCATGCCGACTTAAGTACAAGATGACTGACTATTCCTACTGTCTATGTTTTGAACCATTCCTGTGACACTAGATATGGATTCCGATGCTTCACTTAAGGTTTACTGTATCCCTCTGACCTTGTTATTGACGATGAAACACGGAAATTGCATCGGAATTAAACAGAAAAGGCACAATGCCGACTTAAGTACAAGAAGACTGACTCTTCTTACTGTCTATGTTTTTAACCATCCCTGTGACACTAGTTATAGATTCCGATGCCTCACTTCAGGTTTACTGTATCACTTGGACCTTCTTATTGACGATGAAACACAGATATAGCATCGGAATTAAATACAAAAGGCACAATGCCGACTTAAGTACAAGAAGACTGACTTTTCCTACTGTCTATGCTTTGTATCATTTCTGTGACACTAGTTATAGATTCCGATGCTTCACTTCAGGTTTACTGTATCCCTCTGACCTTCTTATTGACGGTGAAACACAGAAATTGCATCGGAATTAAGTAGATAAGGCACAATGCTGACTTCAGTACAAGAAGACTGACTCTTGCTACCGTCTATGATCTGAAACATTCCTGGGACATTAGTTATAGATTCCGATGATTCACTTCAGGTTGACTGTATCCCTCTGACCTTCTTATTGACGATGAAAAACAGAAATTGCATCGGAATAAAATACAAAACGCACTACGCCGCCTCAAGTACAAAAAGACTGTGTCTTCCTACTGTGTATGTTTTAAACCATTCCTGTGACACTAGTTATAGATTCCGATGCTTCACTTGAGGTTTACTATATCACACGGACCTTCTTATTGACGATGAAACACAGAATTTGCATCGGAATTAAATAGAAAAGGCACAATGCCGACTTAAGTACAAGAAGACTGACACTTCTTACTGTCTATGATTTGAGCCATTCCTGTGACACTAGTTATAGATTCCGATGCTTCACCTCAGGAGTACTGTATCCCTTGGGCCTTCTTATTGACGATGAAACACAGATATGGCATCGGAATTAAATACAAAAGGCAGATTGCCGACTTAAGTAGAAGTAGACTGACTCTTCTTCCTGTCTATGCTTTGAACCATTCCTGTGACACTAGTTATAGAATCTGATGCTTCACTTTAGGATTACTGTATCCCTGTGACCCCCTTATTGACGATGAAACGCAGAAATTGCATCGAAATTAAATACAAAACGCAGTATGCCGCCTCAAGTACAAAAAGACTGACTCTTCCTACTGTCTATGTTTTAAACCACTCCTGTGACACTAGTTATAGATTCCGATGCTTCACTTGAGGTTTACTGTATCCCTCTGACCTTCGTATTGACGAGGAAACACAGAAATTGCGTCGGAATTAAATAGAAAAGGCACAATGCCGACTTAAGTACAAGAAGACTGACACTTCTTACTGTCTATTATTCGAACCATTCCTGTGACACTAGTTATAGATTCCGATGCTTCACTTCAGGTGTACTGTATCCCTTGGACCTTCTTATTGACGATGAAACACAGAAATTGCATCGGAATTAAATAGAAAAGGCACAATGCCGACTTAAGTACAAGAAGACTGACTCTTCTTACTGACTATTCTTTGAATATTTCCTGTGAGACCAGTTTTAGATTCCAATGCTTTACTATATTTTTACTGTATCCCTTGGACCCTCTTATTGACGATGAAGCACCGAAATTGCATCGAAATTAAATACAAAAGGGACCATGCCGACTTAAGTACAAGAAGACTGACGCTTCTTTGTGACTATGTTTTGAACCATTCCTGTGACACTAGTTACAGATTCCGATTCTTCACTTCAGGTTTACTGTATCCCTCTGACCTTCCTATTGACGATGAAACATAGAAATTGCATCGGAATTAAATAGAAAAGTCACAATGCCGACTTAAGTACAAGAAGACTCACTCTTCCTACTGTCTATGTTTTGAACCATTCCTGTGACACTAGTTATAGATTCCGATGCTTCACTTCAGGTTTACTGCATCCCTCTGTCCTTATTGACGATGAAAAACAGAAATTGCATCAGATTTGAATACAATACGCACAATGCCGACTCTAGTACAAGAAGACTGTCTCTTCCCACTGTCTATGGTTTGAACCATTACTGTGACACTAGTTATAGATTCCGATGCCTCACTTCAGGTTTACTGTATCCCTTGGACCTTCTTATTGACGATGAAACACAGACATTGAATCGGAATTTAATAGAAAAGGCACAATGCCGCCTTAAGTACAAGAAGACTGACTTTTCCTACTGTCTGTGTTTTGAACCATTCCTGTGACACTAGTTATAGATTCCGATGCTTCACTTCAGGTTTACTGTATCCCTATGACCTTCTTATTGACGATGAAACATAGATATTGCATCGAAATTAAATAGATAAGGCACAATGCCGACTTCAGTACAAGAAGACTGACTCTTGCTACTGTCTATGTTTTAACCATTCCTGTGACACTAATTATAGAATCCGATGCTTCACTTCAGGTTTCCTGTATCCCTCTGACCTTCTTATTGACGAAGAAACACAGAAATTGCATCGGAATGAAATACAAAAGGCACAATGCCGACTTAAGGACAAGTTGACTGACTCTTCTTACTGTCTATGTTTTGAACCATTCCTGTGACACTAGTTATAGCTTCTGATGCTTCACTTCAGGTTTACTGTATCCCTCTGACCCCCTTATTGACGATGAAACACAGAAATTGCATCGGAATGAAATACAAAAGGCACAATGCCGACTTAAGTACAAGAAGACTGACTCTTCTTACTGTCTATGATTTGAACCATTCCTGTGACACTAGTTATAGATTCCGATGCTTCACATCAAGTGTACTGTATCCCTTGGACCTTCTTATTGACGATGAAACACAGAAATTGCATCGAAATTATATACCAAAGGCACAATGCCGACTTAAGTACAGGAAGACTGACTCATCCTACTGTCTACGTTTTGAACCATCCCTGTGACACTAGTGATAGATTACGATGCTTCACTTCAGGTTAACTGTATCCCTTGGACCTTCTTATTGACGATGAAACACAGAAATTGCATCGAAATTATATACAAAAGGCACAATGCCGACTTAAGTACAAGAAGACTGACTCATCCTACTGTCTATGATTTGAACCATTCCTGTGATACTAGTTATAGAATCCGTTGCTTCACTTCAAGTGCACTGTATCCCTCTGACCTTCTTATAGACGATGAAAAACAGAAATTGCGTCAGAATTAAGTAGAAAAGACACAATGCCGACTTAAGTACAAGAAGACTGACTCTTCTTACTGACTATGTTTTGTACCATTCCTGTGACACTAGTTATAGCTTCTGATGCTTCACTTCAGGTTTACTGTATCCATCTGACCCCCTTATTGACGATGAAACACTGAAAGTGCATCGGAATTAAATACAAAAGGCACAATGCCGACTCAAATACAAGATGACTGGCTCCTCTTACTCTCTATGCTTTGAACCTTTCTTGTGAGACCGGTTTTAGATTCCGATGCTTTACTTCAGGATTACTGTGTCCCTTGGACCTTCTTATTGACGACGAAACACAGAAATTGCATCGGAAGTAAATAGAAAAGGCACAATTCCGACTTAAGTACAAGAAGACTGTCTCTTCTTACTGACTATGCTTTGACCACTTCCTGTGAGACCAGTTTTAGATTCCGATGCTTCACTATATGTTTACCGTATCCCTTGGAACTTCCTATTGACGATGAAACACTGAAATTGCATCGGAATTAAATACAAAAGGCACCATGCCGACTTAAGTACAAGAAGACTGACTCTTCTTAGTGACTATGTTTTGAGCCATTCCTGTTACACTAGTTACAGATTCCGATGCTTCACTTCAGGTTTACTGTATCCCTCTGACCTTCTTATTGACGATGAAACATAGAAATTGCATCGAAATTATATACAAAAGGCACAATGCCGACTTAAGTACAAGAAGACTGACTCATCCTACTGTCTACGTTTTGAACTATCCCTGTGGCACTAGTTATAGATTACGATGCTTCACTTCAGGTTTACTGCATCCTTCTGACCTTCTTATTGGCGATGAAAAACCGAGATTGCATCGGAATTAAACACAAATCGCACAATGCCGACTCAAGTGCAAGAAGACTGGCTCTTCCTACTGTCTATGTTTTGAACCATTCCTGTGACACTAGTTATAGATTCCGATGCTTCACTTCAGGTTTACTGTATCCCTCTGACCTTCTTGTTGACGATGAAACACAGAAATTGCATCCTAATGAAATACAAAAGGCACAAAGCCGACTTAAGTACAAGTGGACTGACTCTTCTTACTGTCGATGTTTTGAACCATTCCTGTGACACTAGTTATAGCTTCTGATGCTTCACTTCAGGTTTACTGTATACCTCTGACCCCCTTATTGATGATGAAACACAGAAATTGCATCGAAATTAAATACAAGAGGCACAATGCCGACTTAAGTACAAGATGACTGGCTCTTCCTACTCTCTATGCTTAGAACCTTTCCTGTGAGACCGGTTTTAGATTCCGATGCTTCACTTCAGGATTACTGTTTCCCTTGGACCCTCTTATTGACGACGAAACACAGAAATTGCATCGAAATGATATAGGAAAAGGCACAATGCCGACTTATGTACAAGAACACTGACTCTTCTTACTGACTATGCTATGAACATTTCCTGTGAGACCAGTTTTGGATTCCGATGCTTCACTATATGTTTAATGTATCCCTTTGACCTTCTTATTGACGATGAAACACAGAAATTGCATCGGAATTAAATACAAAATTCACAATGCCGACTCAAATACAAGATGACTGGCTCTTCTTACTCTCTATGTTTTGAAACTTTCCTGTGAGACCGGTTTTAGATTCCGATGCTTCACTTCAGGTTTACTGTATCGTTCTGACCTTCTTATTGACGATGAAACACAGAAACTGCATCGGAATTAAATACAAAAGGCACAATACCGACTCAAATACAAGATGACTGGCTCTTCTTACTCTCTATGCTTGGAACCTTTCCTGTGAGACCGGTTTTAGTTTCCGATGCTTCACTTCAGGTTTACTGCATCCCTTGGACCTTCTTATTGACGAGGAAACACAGACATTGCATCGGAATTAAATAGAAAAGGCACAATGCCGACTTAAGTACAAGGAGACTGACTCTTCTTACTGACTATATTTGAACATTTCCTGTGATACCAGGTTTAGATTCCGATGCTTCACTATATGTTTACTGTATCCCTTGGACCTTCTTATTGACAATGAAACACAGAAATTGCATCGGAATTAAAACAGAAGGCACAATGCCGACTTAAGTGCAAGAAGACTGACTCTTCTTACTGACTATGTTTTGAACCATGCCTGTGACACTAGTTATAGATTCCGATGCCTCACTTCAGGTTTACTGTATCCCTTGGACCTACTTATTGATGATGAAACACAGAAATTGCATCGGAATTAAATACAAAAGGCACAATGCCGACTTAAGTACAAGAAGACTGACTCTTCTTACTGTCTATGTTTTGAACCATTCCTGTGACACTAGTTATAGATTCCGATGCCTCACTTCAGGTTTTCTGTATCCCTTGGACCTTCTTATTGACGGTAAAACACAGAAGTTGCATCAGAATTAAATACAAAAGGCACAATGCCGACTTAAGTACAAGAAGACTGACTCTTCTTACTGTCTATGTTTTGAACCGTTCCTGTGACACTAGTTATAGATTCCGATGCTTCACTTCAGGTTTACTGTATCCCTCTGACCCTCTTATTGACGATGAAAACAGAAATTGCATCGGAATTAAATACAAAAGGAACAATGCCGACTTAAGTACAAGTGGACTGACTCTTCTTACTGTCGATGTTTTGAACCATTCCTGTGACACTAGTTATAGCTTCTGATGCTTCACTTCAGGTTTACTGTATACCTCTGACCCCCTTATTGATGATGAAACACAGAAATTGCATCGAAATTAAATACAAAAGGCACAATGCCGACTTAAGTACAAGATGACTGGCTCTTCCTACTCTCTATGCTTAGAACCTTTCCTGTGAGACCGGTTTTAGATTCCGATGCTTCACTTCAGGATTACTGTTTCCCTTGGACCCTCTTATTGACGACGAAACACAGAAATTGCATCGAAATGATATAGGAAAAGGCACAATGCCGACTTATGTACAAGAACACTGACTCTTCTTATTGACTATGCTATGAACATTTCCTGTGAGATCAGTTTTGGATTCCGATGCTTCACTATATGTTTACTGTATCCCTTTGACCTTCTTATTGACGATGAAACACAGAAATTGCATCGGAATTAAATACAAAATTCACAATGCCGACTCAAATCCAAGATGACTGGCTCTTCTTACTCTCTATGTTTTGAAACTTTCCTGTGAGACCGGTTTTAGATTCCGATGCTTCACTTCAGGTTTACTGTATCGTTCTGACCTTCTTATTGACGATGAAACACAGAAACTGCATCGGAATTAAATACAAAAGGCACAATACCGACTCAAATACAAGATGACTGGCTCTTCTTACTCTCTATGCTTGGAACCTTTCCTGTGAGACCGGTTTTAGTTTCCGATGCTTCACTTCAGGTTTACTGCATCCCTTGGACCTTCTTATTGACGAGGAAACACAGACATTGCATCGGAATTAAATAGAAAAGGCACAATGCCGACTTAAGTACAAGGAGACTGACTCTTCTTACTGACTATATTTGAACATTTCCTGTGATACCAGGTTTAGATTCCGATGCTTCACTATATGTTTACTGTATCCCTTGGACCTTCTTATTGACAATGAAACACAGAAATTGCATCGGAATTAAAACAGAAGGCACAATGCCGACTTAAGTGCAAGAAGACTGACTCTTCTTACTGACTATGTTTTGAACCATGCCTGTGACACTAGTTATAGATTCCGATGCCTCACTTCAGGTTTACTGTATCCCTTGGACCTACTTATTGATGATGAAACACAGAAATTGCATCGGAATTAAATACAAAAGGCACAATGCCGACTTAAGTACAAGAAGACTGACTCTTCTTACTGTCTATGTTTTGAACCATTCCTGTGACACTAGTTATAGATTCCGATGCCTCACTTCAGGTTTTCTGTATCCCTTGGACCTTCTTATTGACGGTAAAACACAGAAGTTGCATCAGAATTAAATACAAAAGGCACAATGCCGACTTAAGTACAAGAAGACTGACTCTTCTTACTGTCTATGTTTTGAACCGTTCCTGTGACACTAGTTATAGATTCCGATGCTTCACTTCAGGTTTACTGTATCCCTCTGACCCTCTTATTGACGATGAAAACAGAAATTGCATCGGAATTAAATACAAAAGGCACAATGCCGACTTAAGTACAAGTGGACTGACTCTTCTTACTGTCGATGTTTTGAACCATTCCTGTGACACTAGTTATAGCTTCTGATGCTTCACTTCAGGTTTACTGTATACCTCTGACCCCCTTATTGATGATGAAACACAGAAATTGCATCGAAATTAAATACAAAAGGCACAATGCCGACTTAAGTACAAGATGACTGGCTCTTCCTACTCTCTATGCTTAGAACCTTTCCTGTGAGACCGGTTTTAGATTCCGATGCTTCACTTCAGGATTACTGTTTCCCTTGGACCCTCTTATTGACGACGAAACACAGAAATTGCATCGAAATGATATAGGAAAAGGCACAATGCCGACTTATGTACAAGAACACTGACTCTTCTTATTGACTATGCTATGAACATTTCCTGTGAGATCAGTTTTGGATTCCGATGCTTCACTATATGTTTACTGTATCCCTTTGACCTTCTTATTGACGATGAAACACAGAAATTGCATCGGAATTAAATACAAAATTCACAATGCCGACTCAAATCCAAGATGACTGGCTCTTCTTACTCTCTATGTTTTGAAACTTTCCTGTGAGACCGGTTTTAGATTCCGATGCTTCACTTCAGGTTTACTGTATCGTTCTGACCTTCTTATTGACGATGAAACACAGAAACTGCATCGGAATTAAATACAAAAGGCACAATACCGACTCAAATACAAGATGACTGGCTCTTCTTACTCTCTATGCTTGGAACCTTTCCTGTGAGACCGGTTTTAGTTTCCGATGCTTCACTTCAGGTTTACTGCATCCCTTGGACCTTCTTATTGACGAGGAAACACAGACATTGCATCGGAATTAAATAGAAAAGGCACAATGCCGACTTAAGTACAAGGAGACTGACTCTTCTTACTGACTATATTTGAACATTTCCTGTGATACCAGGTTTAGATTCCGATGCTTCACTATATGTTTACTGTATCCCTTGGACCTTCTTATTGACAATGAAACACAGAAATTGCATCGGAATTAAAACAGAAGGCACAATGCCGACTTAAGTGCAAGAAGACTGACTCTTCTTACTGACTATGTTTTGAACCATGCCTGTGACACTAGTTATAGATTCCGATGCCTCACTTCAGGTTTACTGTATCCCTTGGACCTACTTATTGATGATGAAACACAGAAATTGCATCGGAATTAAATACAAAAGGCACAATGCCGACTTAAGTACAAGAAGACTCTTCTTACTGTCTATGTTTTGAACCATTCCTGTGACACTAGTTATAGATTCCGATGCCTCACTTCAGGTTTTCTGTATCCCTTGGACCTTCTTATTGACGATAAAACACAGAAGTTGCATCAGAATTAAATACAAAAGGCACAATGCCGACTTAAGTACAAGAAGACTGACTCTTCTTACTGTCTATGTTTTGAACCGTTCCTGTGACACTAGTTATAGATTCCGATGCTTCACTTCAGGTTTACTGTATCCCTCTGACCCTCTTATTGACGATGAAAACAGAAATTGCATCGGAATTAAATACAAAAGGCACAATGCCGACATAAGTAAAAGGAGACTGACTCTTCTAACTGACTATGTTTTGAACCATTCATGTGACAGTAGTTATGGACTCTGATGCTTCACTTCAGGTTTACTGTATCCCTCTGACATTGTCAATGATGATGAAACACAGAAATTGCATCGGAATTAAATAGAAGAGGCACAATGTGGACTTAAGTACAAGAAGACTGACCCTTCTTACTGTCTATGTTTTGAACCGAACCTGAGACACTAGTTATATATTCCGATGCTTCACTTCAGGTTTACTGTATCCCTTGGACCTTCTTATTGACGATGAAACACCGAAATTGCATCGGAATTAAATACAAAAGGCACAATGCCGACTCAAATACAAGATGACTGGCTCCTCTTACTCTCTATGCTTTGAACCTTTCTTGTGAGACCGGTTTTAGATTCCGATGCTTTACTTCAGGATTACTGTGTCCCTTGGACCTTCTTATTGACGACGAAACACAGAAATTGCATCGGAATTAAATAGAAAAGGCACAATTCCGACTTAAGTACAAGAAGACTGTCTCTTCTTACTGACTATGCTTTGACCACTTCCTGTGAGACCAGTTTTAGATTCCGATGCTTCACTATATGTTTACCGTATCCCTTGGAACTTCCTATTGACGATGAAACACTGAAATTGCATCGGAATTAAATACAAAAGGCACCATGCCGACTTAAGTACAAGAAGACTGACTCTTCTTAGTGACTATGTTTTGAGCCATTCCTGTTACACTAGTTACAGATTCCGATGCTTCACTTCAGGTTTACTGTATCCCTCTGACCTTCTTATTGACGATGAAACATAGAAATTGCATCGAAATTATATACAAAAGGCACAATGCCGACTTAAGTACAAGAAGACTGACTCATCCTACTGTCTACGTTTTGAACTATCCCTGTGGCACTAGTTATAGATTACGATGCTTCACTTCAGGTTTACTGCATCCTTCTGACCTTCTTATTGGCGATGAAAAACCGAGATTGCATCGGAATTAAACACAAATCGCACAATGCCGACTCAAGTGCAAGAAGACTGGCTCTTCCTACTGTCTATGTTTTGAACCATTCCTGTGACACTAGTTATAGATTCCGATGCTTCACTTCAGGTTTACTGTATCCCTCTGACCTTCTTGTTGACGATGAAACACAGAAATTGCATCCTAATGAAATACAAAAGGCACAAAGCCGACTTAAGTACAAGTGGACTGACTCTTCTTACTGTCGATGTTTTGAACCATTCCTGTGACACTAGTTATAGCTTCTGATGCTTCACTTCAGGTTTACTGTATACCTCTGACCCCCTTATTGATGATGAAACACAGAAATTGCATCGAAATTAAATACAAGAGGCACAATGCCGACTTAAGTACAAGATGACTGGCTCTTCCTACTCTCTATGCTTAGAACCTTTCCTGTGAGACCGGTTTTAGATTCCGATGCTTCACTTCAGGATTACTGTTTCCCTTGGACCCTCTTATTGACGACGAAACACAGAAATTGCATCGAAATGATATAGGAAAAGGCACAATGCCGACTTATGTACAAGAACACTGACTCTTCTTACTGACTATG
The DNA here is from genome assembly GCF_023864345.2 of Schistocerca serialis cubense. Classification (NCBI taxonomy): domain Eukaryota; kingdom Metazoa; phylum Arthropoda; class Insecta; order Orthoptera; family Acrididae; genus Schistocerca; species Schistocerca serialis. The sequence continues at coordinate 974,089,553 of NC_064641.1, read as the reverse complement.
CTATGAACATTTCCTGTGAGACCAGTTTTGGATTCCGATGCTTCACTATATGTTTACTGTATCCCTTTGACCTTCTTATTGACGATGAAACACAGAAATTGCATCGGAATTAAATACAAAATTCACAATGCCGACTCAAATACAAGATGACTGGCTCTTCTTACTCTCTATGTTTGAAACTTTCCTGTGAGACCGGTTTTAGATTCCGATGCTTCACTTCAGGTTTACTGTATCGTTCTGACCTTCTTATTGACGATGAAACACAGAAACTGCATCGGAATTAAATACAAAAGGCACAATACCGACTCAAATACAAGATGACTGGCTCTTCTTACTCTCTATGCTTGGAACCTTTCCTGTGAGACCGGTTTTAGTTTCCGATGCTTCACTTCAGGTTTACTGCATCCCTTGGACCTTCTTATTGACGAGGAAACACAGACATTGCATCGGAATTAAATAGAAAAGGCACAATGCCGACTTAAGTACAAGGAGACTGACTCTTCTTACTGACTATATTTGAACATTTCCTGTGATACCAGGTTTAGATTCCGATGCTTCACTATATGTTTACTGTATCCCTTGGACCTTCTTATTGACAATGAAACACAGAAATTGCATCGGAATTAAAACAGAAGGCACAATGCCGACTTAAGTGCAAGAAGACTGACTCTTCTTACTGACTATGTTTTGAACCATGCCTGTGACACTAGTTATAGATTCCGATGCCTCACTTCAGGTTTACTGTATCCCTTGGACCTACTTATTGATGATGAAACACAGAAATTGCATCGGAATTAAATACAAAAGGCACAATGCCGACTTAAGTACAAGAAGACTGACTCTTCTTACTGTCTATGTTTTGAACCATTCCTGTGACACTAGTTATAGATTCCGATGCCTCACTTCAGGTTTTCTGTATCCCTTGGACCTTCTTATTGACGGTAAAACACAGAAGTTGCATCAGAATTAAATACAAAAGGCACAATGCCGACTTAAGTACAAGAAGACTGACTCTTCTTACTGTCTATGTTTTGAACCGTTCCTGTGACACTAGTTATAGATTCCGATGCTTCACTTCAGGTTTACTGTATCCCTCTGACCCTCTTATTGACGATGAAAACAGAAATTGCATCGGAATTAAATACAAAAGGCACAATGCCGACTTAAGTACAAGTGGACTGACTCTTCTTACTGTCGATGTTTTGAACCATTCCTGTGACACTAGTTATAGCTTCTGATGCTTCACTTCAGGTTTACTGTATACCTCTGACCCCCTTATTGATGATGAAACACAGAAATTGCATCGAAATTAAATACAAAAGGCACAATGCCGACTTAAGTACAAGATGACTGGCTCTTCCTACTCTCTATGCTTAGAACCTTTCCTGTGAGACCGGTTTTAGATTCCGATGCTTCACTTCAGGATTACTGTTTCCCTTGGACCCTCTTATTGACGACGAAACACAGAAATTGCATCGAAATGATATAGGAAAAGGCACAATGCCGACTTATGTACAAGAACACTGACTCTTCTTATTGACTATGCTATGAACATTTCCTGTGAGATCAGTTTTGGATTCCGATGCTTCACTATATGTTTACTGTATCCCTTTGACCTTCTTATTGACGATGAAACACAGAAATTGCATCGGAATTAAATACAAAATTCACAATGCCGACTCAAATCCAAGATGACTGGCTCTTCTTACTCTCTATGTTTTGAAACTTTCCTGTGAGACCGGTTTTAGATTCCGATACTTCACTTCAGGTTTACTGTATCGTTCTGACCTTCTTATTGACGATGAAACACAGAAACTGCATCGGAATTAAATACAAAAGGCACAATACCGACTCAAATACAAGATGACTGGCTCTTCTTACTCTCTATGCTTGGAACCTTTCCTGTGAGACCGGTTTTAGTTTCCGATGCTTCACTTCAGGTTTACTGCATCCCTTGGACCTTCTTATTGACGAGGAAACACAGACATTGCATCGGAATTAAATAGAAAAGGCACAATGCCGACTTAAGTACAAGGAGACTGACTCTTCTTACTGACTATATTTGAACATTTCCTGTGATACCAGGTTTAGATTCCGATGCTTCACTATATGTTTACTGTATCCCTTGGACCTTCTTATTGACAATGAAACACAGAAATTGCATCGGAATTAAAACAGAAGGCACAATGCCGACTTAAGTGCAAGAAGACTGACTCTTCTTACTGACTATGTTTTGAACCATGCCTGTGACACTAGTTATAGATTCCGATGCCTCACTTCAGGTTTACTGTATCCCTTGGACCTACTTATTGATGATGAAACACAGAAATTGCATCGGAATTAAATACAAAAGGCACAATGCCGACTTAAGTACAAGAAGACTGACTCTTCTTACTGTCTATGTTTTGAACCATTCCTGTGACACTAGTTATAGATTCCGATGCCTCACTTCAGGTTTTCTGTATCCCTTGGACCTTCTTATTGACGGTAAAACACAGAAGTTGCATCAGAATTAAATACAAAAGGCACAATGCCGACTTAAGTACAAGAAGACTGACTCTTCTTACTGTCTATGTTTTGAACCGTTCCTGTGACACTAGTTATAGATTCCGATGCTTCACTTCAGGTTTACTGTATCCCTCTGACCCTCTTATTGACGATGAAAACAGAAATTGCATCGGAATTAAATACAAAAGGAACAATGCCGACTTAAGTACAAGTGGACTGACTCTTCTTACTGTCGATGTTTTGAACCATTCCTGTGACACTAGTTATAGCTTCTGATGCTTCACTTCAGGTTTACTGTATACCTCTGACCCCCTTATTGATGATGAAACACAGAAATTGCATCGAAATTAAATACAAAAGGCACAATGCCGACTTAAGTACAAGATGACTGGCTCTTCCTACTCTCTATGCTTAGAACCTTTCCTGTGAGACCGGTTTTAGATTCCGATGCTTCACTTCAGGATTACTGTTTCCCTTGGACCCTCTTATTGACGACGAAACACAGAAATTGCATCGAAATGATATAGGAAAAGGCACAATGCCGACTTATGTACAAGAACACTGACTCTTCTTATTGACTATGCTATGAACATTTCCTGTGAGATCAGTTTTGGATTCCGATGCTTCACTATATGTTTACTGTATCCCTTTGACCTTCTTATTGACGATGAAACACAGAAATTGCATCGGAATTAAATACAAAATTCACAATGCCGACTCAAATCCAAGATGACTGGCTCTTCTTACTCTCTATGTTTTGAAACTTTCCTGTGAGACCGGTTTTAGATTCCGATGCTTCACTTCAGGTTTACTGTATCGTTCTGACCTTCTTATTGACGATGAAACACAGAAACTGCATCGGAATTAAATACAAAAGGCACAATACCGACTCAAATACAAGATGACTGGCTCTTCTTACTCTCTATGCTTGGAACCTTTCCTGTGAGACCGGTTTTAGTTTCCGATGCTTCACTTCAGGTTTACTGCATCCCTTGGACCTTCTTATTGACGAGGAAACACAGACATTGCATCGGAATTAAATAGAAAAGGCACAATGCCGACTTAACTACAAGGAGACTGACTCTTCTTACTGACTATATTTGAACATTTCCTGTGATACCAGGTTTAGATTCCGATGCTTCACTATATGTTTACTGTATCCCTTGGACCTTCTTATTGACAATGAAACACAGAAATTGCATCGGAATTAAAACAGAAGGCACAATGCCGACTTAAGTGCAAGAAGACTGACTCTTCTTACTGACTATGTTTTGAACCATGCCTGTGACACTAGTTATAGATTCCGATGCCTCACTTCAGGTTTACTGTATCCCTTGGACCTACTTATTGATGATGAAACACAGAAATTGCATCGGAATTAAATACAAAAGGCACAATGCCGACTTAAGTACAAGAAGACTCTTCTTACTGTCTATGTTTTGAACCATTCCTGTGACACTAGTTATAGATTCCGATGCCTCACTTCAGGTTTTCTGTATCCCTTGGACCTTCTTATTGACGATAAAACACAGAAGTTGCATCAGAATTAAATACAAAAGGCACAATGCCGACTTAAGTACAAGAAGACTGACTCTTCTTACTGTCTATGTTTTGAACCGTTCCTGTGACACTAGTTATAGATTCCGATGCTTCACTTCAGGTTTACTGTATCCCTCTGACCCTCTTATTGACGATGAAAACAGAAATTGCATCGGAATTAAATACAAAAGGCACAATGCCGACATAAGTAAAAGGAGACTGACTCTTCTAACTGACTATGTTTTGAACCATTCATGTGACACTAGTTATGGACTCTGATGCTTCACTTCAGGATTACTGTATCCCTCTGACATTGTCAATGATGATGAAACACAGAAATTGCATCGGAATTAAATAGAAGAGGCACAATGTGGACTTAAGTACAAGAAGACTGACCCTTCTTACTGTCTATGTTTTGAACCGAACCTGAGACACTAGTTATATATTCCGATGCTTCACTTCAGGTTTACTGTATCCCTTGGACCTTCTTATTGACGATGAAACACCGAAATTGCATCGGAATTAAATACGAAAGGCACAATGCCGACTTAAGTACAAGAAGACAGACTCTTCTTACTGTCTATGCTTTGATCCATTCCTGTGACACTAGTTATAGATTCCGATGCTTCACTTCAGGTGTACTGCATCCCTTGGACCTTCTTATTGACGATGAAACACAGAAAATGCATCGGAATTAAATAGAAAAGGCACACTGCCGACTTAAGTACAAGAATACTCACTCTTCTTATTGACTATGTTTGAACCATTCCTGTGACACTAGTTATAAATTCCGATGCCTCACTTCAGGTTTACTATATCCCTTGGACCTTCATATTGACGATGAAACACAGAATTTTGCATCGGAATTAAATACAAAAGGCAAAATGCCGACTTAAGTACAAGAAGACCGACTCTTCCTACTGTCTATGTTTTGAACCATTCCTGTGACACTAGTTATAGATTCGGATGCTTCACTTCTGGTTTACTGTATCCCTCTGACTTTCTTATTGACGATGAAACAGAGAAATTGCATCGGAATTAAATAGAAAAGGCACAGTGCCTACAAGAATAAGAAGACTGACTCTTCCTACTGTGTATGTTTTGAACCATTCCTGTGACACTAGTTATAGATTCCGATGCTTCACTTCAGGTTTACTGTATACCTCTGACCTTCTTATTGCCGATGAAACACTGAAATTGCATCGGAATTAAATACAAAAGGCACAATGCCGACTCAAGTACGAGAAGACTGACTGTTCCTACTGTCTATGTTTTGAACCATTCCTGTGACACTAGGTATAGATTCCATTGCTTCACTTCAGGTTTACTGTATCCCTCTGACCTTGTTATTGACGATAAAACACGGAAATTGCATCGGAAGTAAACAGAAAAGGCACAATGCCGACTTAAGTACAAGAAGACTGACTCTTCTTACTGTCTATGTTTTTAACCATCCCTGTGACACTAGTTATAGATTCCAATGCTTCACTTCAGGTTTACTGTATCCCTCTGACCTTCTTATTGACGGTGAAACACAGAAATTGCATCGGAAATAAGTAGATATGGCACAATGCTGACTTCAGTACAAGAAGACTGACTCTTGCTACTGTCTATGATCTGAAACATTCCTGTGACACTAGTTATAGATTCCGATGCTTCACTTCAGGTTTACTGTATCCCTCTGACCTTCTTATTGACGATGAAAAACAGAAATTGCATCGGAATTAAATACAAAACGCACTATGCCGCCTCAAGTACAAAAAGACTGTCTCTTCCTACTGCCTATGTTTTAAAACATTCCTGTGACACTAGTTGTAGATTCCGATGCTTCACTTGAGGTTTACTGTATCCCTCTGACCTTCTTATTGACGATGAAACACAGAAATTGCATCGGAATTAAATAGAAAAGGCACAATGCCGACTTAAGTACAAGAAGACTGACACTTCTTACTGTCTATGATTTGAGCCATTCCTGTGACACTAGTTATAGATTCCGATGCTTCACTTCAGGTGTACTGTATCCCTTGGCCCTTCTTATTGACGATGAAACACAGAAATTGCATCGGAATTAAATACAAAAGGCAGATTGCCGACTTAAGTAGAAGTAGACTGTCTCTTCTTCCTGTCTATGCTTTGAACCATTCCTGTGACACTAGTTATAGAATCTGATGCTTCACTTCAGGATTACTGTATCCCTCTGACCCCCTTATTGACGATGAAACGCAGAAATTGCATCGAAATTAAATACAAAACGCAGTATGCCGCCTCAAGTACAAAAAGACTGACTCTTCCTACTGTCTATGTTTTAAACCACTCCTGTGACACTAGTTATAGATTCCGATGCTTCACTTGAGGTTTACTGTATCCCTCTGACCTTCTTATTGACGAGGAAACACAGAAATTGCATCGGAATTAAATAGAAAAGGCACAATGCCGACTTAAGTACAAGAAGACTGACTCTTCTTTCTGACTATGTTTTGAACCATTCCTGTGACACTAGTTATAGATTCCGATGCTTCACTTTAGGTTTACTGTATCCCTTGGAAATTCTTATTGACGATGAAAAACTGAAATTGCATCGGCATTAAATTTAAAAGGCGCAATTCCGACTCAAATACAAGATGACTGGCTCTTCTTACGCTCTATGATTTGAACCTTTCCTGTGAGACCGGTTTTAGATTCCGATGCTTCATTTCAGGTTTACTGTATCCCTTGGACCTTCTTATTGACGACGAAACACAGAAATTGCATCGGAATTAAATGGAAAATGCACAATGCCGACTTAAGTACAAGAAGACTGACTCTTCTTACTGACTATGCTTTGAACATTTCCTGTGAGACCAGTTTTAGATTCCAATGCTTTACTATATTTTTACTGTATCCCTTGGACCTTCTTATTGACGATGAAGCACAGAAATTGCATCAAAATAAAATACAAAAGGCACAATGCCGACTTAAGTACAAGAAGACTGACTCTTCCTACTGTCTACGTTTTGAATCATCCCTGTGAAACTAGTTATAGATTCCGATGCTCCACTTCAGGTTTACTGTATCCCTCTGACCTTCTTACTGACGATAAAACATAGCAATTGCATCGGAATTAAATAGAAAAGGCACAATGCCGACTTAAGTACCAGAAGACTGACTCTTCTTACTGTCTATGTTTTAACCATTCCTGTGACACTAGTTATAGATTCCGATGCCTCACTTCAGGTTTACTGTACCATTTGGACCTTCTTATTGACGATGAAACACACACATTGCATCGAAATTAAATAGAAAAGGCACAATGCCGCCTTAAGTACAAGAAGACTGACTTTTCCTACTGTCTATGTTTTGAACCATTCCTGTGACACTAGTTATAGATTCCGATGCTTCACATCAGGTTTACTGTATCCCTATGACCTTCTTATTGACGATGAAACATAGAAATTGCATCGGAATTAAATAGATAAGGCACAATGCCGACTTCAGTACAAGAAGACTGACTCTTGCTACTGTCTATGTTTTAACCATTCCTGTGACACTAGTTATAGATTCCGATGCTTCACTTCAGGTTTCCTGTATCCCTCTGACCTTCTTATTGACGATGAAACACAGAAATTGCATCGGAATGAAATACAAAAGGCACAATGCCGACTTAAGTACAAGTAGACTGACTCTTCTTACTGTCTATGTTTTGAACCATTCCTGTGACACTAGTTATAGCTTCTGATGCTTCACTTCAGGTTTACTGTATCCCTCTGACCCCCTTATTGACGATGAAACACAGAAATTGCATCGGAATGAAATACAAAATTCACAATGGCGACTTAAGTACAAGAAGACTGACTCTTCTAACTGTCTATGATTTGAACCATTCCTGTGACACTGGTTATAGATTCCGATTCTTCACTTCAAGTGTACTGTATCCCTTGGTCCTTCTTATTGACGTTGAAACACAGAAATTGCATCGGAATGAAATACAAAAGGCACAATGCCGACTTAAGTATAAGAAGACTGACTCTTCTTACTGTCTATGATTTGAACCATTCCTGTGACACTAGTTATAGATTCCGATGCTTCACTTCAAGTGGACTGTATCCCTTGGACCTTCTTATTGACGATGAAACACAGAAATTGCATCGGAATTTAATACAAAAGGCACAATGCCGACTTAAGTACAAGAAGACTGACTCTTCGTACTGTCTACGTTTTGAACAATCATTGTGACACTAGTTATACAATGCGATTTTTCCTTCAGGTTTACTGTATCCCTCTGATCTTCTTACTGACGATAAAACACAGCAATTGCATCGGAATTAAATAGAAAAGGCACAATGCCGACTTAAGTACAAGAAGACTGACTCTTCTTACTGTCTATGCTTTTAACCATTCCTGTGACACTAGTTATAGATTCCGATGCCTCACTTCAGGTTTACTGTATCCCTTGGACCTTCTTATTGACGATGAAACACAGAAATTGCATCGGAATTTAATACAAAAGGCACAATGCCGACTTAAGTACAAGAAGACTGACTCTTCGTACTGTCTACGTTTTGAACAATCATTGTGACACTAGTTATACAATGCGATTTTTCCTTCAGGTTTACTGTATCCCTCTGATCTTCTTACTGACGATAAAACACAGCAATTGCATCGGAATTAAATAGAAAAGGCACAATGCCGACTTCAGTACAAGAGGACTGACTCTTGCTACTGTCTATGTTTTGAACCATTCCTGTGACACTAGTTATAGATTCCGATGCCTCACTTCAGGTTTACTGTATCCCTCTGAACTTCTTATTGACGATGAGGCATAGAAATTACATCGGAATTAAATTGATAAGGCACAATGCCGACTTCAGTACAAGAAGACTGACTCTTGCTACTGTCTATGTTTTGAACCATTCCTGTGACACTAGTTACAGATTCCGATGCTTCACTTCAGGTTTACTGTATGCCTCTCACCTTCATATTGACAAAGAAACACAGAAATTGCATCGGAATGAAATACAAAAGGCTCAATGCCGACTTAAGTACAAGAAGACTGACTCATCCTACTGTCTACCTTTTGAACCATCCCTGTGGCACTAGTTATAGATAACGATGCTTCACTTCAGGTTACTGTATCCCTCTGACCTTCTTATTGACGATGAAACACAGAAATTGCATCGGAATTAAATAGAAAAGACACAATGCCGACATAAGTACAAGAAGACTGACTCTTCTTACTGTCTATGTTTTGAACCATTCCTGTGACACTAGTTACAGATTCCGATGCTTCACTTCAGGTTTACTGTATGCCTCTCACCTTCATATTGACGATGAAACACCGAAATTGCATCGGAATTAAATACGAAAGGCACAATGCCGACTTAAGTACAAGAAGACAGACTCTTCTTACTGTCTATGCTTTGATCCATTCCTGTGACACTAGTTATAGATTCCGATGCTTCACTTCAGGTGTACTGCATCCCTTGGACCTTCTTATTGACGATGAAACACAGAAAATGCATCGGAATTAAATAGAAAAGGCACACTGCCGACTTAAGTACAAGAATACTCACTCTTCTTATTGACTATGTTTGAACCATTCCTGTGACACTAGTTATAAATTCCGATGCCTCACTTCAGGTTTACTATATCCCTTGGACCTTCATATTGACGATGAAACACAGAATTTTGCATCGGAATTAAATACAAAAGGCAAAATGCCGACTTAAGTACAAGAAGACCGACTCTTCCTACTGTCTATGTTTTGAACCATTCCTGTGACACTAGTTATAGATTCGGATGCTTCACTTCTGGTTTACTGTATCCCTCTGACTTTCTTATTGACGATGAAACAGAGAAATTGCATCGGAATTAAATAGAAAAGGCACAGTGCCTACAAGAATAAGAAGACTGACTCTTCCTACTGTGTATGTTTTGAACCATTCCTGTGACACTAGTTATAGATTCCGATGCTTCACTTCAGGTTTACTGTATACCTCTGACCTTCTTATTGCCGATGAAACACTGAAATTGCATCGGAATTAAATACAAAAGGCACAATGCCGACTCAAGTACGAGAAGACTGACTGTTCCTACTGTCTATGTTTTGAACCATTCCTGTGACACTAGGTATAGATTCCATTGCTTCACTTCAGGTTTACTGTATCCCTCTGACCTTGTTATTGACGATAAAACACGGAAATTGCATCGGAAGTAAACAGAAAAGGCACAATGCCGACTTAAGTACAAGAAGACTGACTCTTCTTACTGTCTATGTTTTTAACCATCCCTGTGACACTAGTTATAGATTCCAATGCTTCACTTCAGGTTTACTGTATCCCTCTGACCTTCTTATTGACGGTGAAACACAGAAATTGCATCGGAAATAAGTAGATATGGCACAATGCTGACTTCAGTACAAGAAGACTGACTCTTGCTACTGTCTAAGATCTGAAACATTCCTGTGACACTAGTTATAGATTCCGATGCTTCACTTCAGGTTTACTGTATCCCTCTGACCTTCTTATTGACGATGAAAAACAGAAATTGCATCGGAATTAAATACAAAACGCACTATGCCGCCTCAAGTACAAAAAGACTGTCTCTTCCTACTGCCTATGTTTTAAAACATTCCTGTGACACTAGTTGTAGATTCCGATGCTTCACTTGAGGTTTACTGTATCCCTCTGACCTTCTTATTGACGATGAAACACAGAAATTGCATCGGAATTAAATAGAAAAGGCACAATGCCGACTTAAGTACAAGAAGACTGACACTTCTTACTGTCTATGATTTGAGCCATTCCTGTGACACTAGTTATAGATTCCGATGCTTCACTTCAGGTGTACTGTATCCCTTGGCCCTTCTTATTGACGATGAAACACAGAAATTGCATCGGAATTAAATACAAAAGGCAGATTGCCGACTTAAGTAGAAGTAGACTGTCTCTTCTTCCTGTCTATGCTTTGAACCATTCCTGTGACACTAGTTATAGAATCTGATGCTTCACTTCAGGATTACTGTATCCCTCTGACCCCCTTATTGACGATGAAACGCAGAAATTGCATCGAAATTAAATACAAAACGCAGTATGCCGCCTCAAGTACAAAAAGACTGACTCTTCCTACTGTCTATGTTTTAAACCACTCCTGTGACACTAGTTATAGATTCCGATGCTTCACTTGAGGTTTACTGTATCCCTCTGACCTTCTTATTGACGAGGAAACACAGAAATTGCATCGGAATTAAATAGAAAAGGCACAATGCCGACTTAAGTACAAGAAGACTGACTCTTCTTTCTGACTATGTTTTGAACCATTCCTGTGACACTAGTTATAGATTCCGATGCTTCACTTTAGGTTTACTGTATCCCTTGGAAATTCTTATTGACGATGAAAAACTGAAATTGCATCGGCATTAAATTTAAAAGGCGCAATTCCGACTCAAATACAAGATGACTGGCTCTTCTTACGCTCTATGATTTGAACCTTTCCTGTGAGACCGGTTTTAGATTCCGATGCTTCATTTCAGGTTTACTGTATCCCTTGGACCTTCTTATTGACGACGAAACACAGAAATTGCATCGGAATTAAATGGAAAATGCACAATGCCGACTTAAGTACAAGAAGACTGACTCTTCTTACTGACTATGCTTTGAACATTTCCTGTGAGACCAGTTTTAGATTCCAATGCTTTACTATATTTTTACTGTATCCCTTGGACCTTCTTATTGACGATGAAGCACAGAAATTGCATCAAAATAAAATACAAAAGGCACAATGCCGACTTAAGTACAAGAAGACTGACTCTTCCTACTGTCTACGTTTTGAATCATCCCTGTGAAACTAGTTATAGATTCCGATGCTCCACTTCAGGTTTACTGTATCCCTCTGACCTTCTTACTGACGATAAAACATAGCAATTGCATCGGAATTAAATAGAAAAGGCACAATGCCGACTTAAGTACCAGAAGACTGACTCTTCTTACTGTCTATGTTTTAACCATTCCTGTGACACTAGTTATAGATTCCGATGCCTCACTTCAGGTTTACTGTACCATTTGGACCTTCTTATTGACGATGAAACACACACATTGCATCGAAATTAAATAGAAAAGGCACAATGCCGCCTTAAGTACAAGAAGACTGACTTTTCCTACTGTCTATGTTTTGAACCATTCCTGTGACACTAGTTATAGATTCCGATGCTTCACATCAGGTTTACTGTATCCCTATGACCTTCTTATTGACGATGAAACATAGAAATTGCATCGGAATTAAATAGATAAGGCACAATGCCGACTTCAGTACAAGAAGACTGACTCTTGCTACTGTCTATGTTTTAACCATTCCTGTGACACTAGTTATAGATTCCGATGCTTCACTTCAGGTTTCCTGTATCCCTCTGACCTTCTTATTGACGATGAAACACAGAAATTGCATCGGAATGAAATACAAAAGGCACAATGCCGACTTAAGTACAAGTAGACTGACTCTTCTTACTGTCTATGTTTTGAACCATTCCTGTGACACTAGTTATAGCTTCTGATGCTTCACTTCAGGTTTACTGTATCCCTCTGACCCCCTTATTGACGATGAAACACAGAAATTGCATCGGAATGAAATACAAAATTCACAATGGCGACTTAAGTACAAGAAGACTGACTCTTCTAACTGTCTATGATTTGAACCATTCCTGTGACACTGGTTATAGATTCCGATTCTTCACTTCAAGTGTACTGTATCCCTTGGTCCTTCTTATTGACGTTGAAACACAGAAATTGCATCGGAATGAAATACAAAAGGCACAATGCCGACTTAAGTATAAGAAGACTGACTCTTCTTACTGTCTATGATTTGAACCATTCCTGTGACACTAGTTATAGATTCCGATGCTTCACTTCAAGTGGACTGTATCCCTTGGACCTTCTTATTGACGATGAAACACAGAAATTGCATCGGAATTTAATACAAAAGGCACAATGCCGACTTAAGTACAAGAAGACTGACTCTTCGTACTGTCTACGTTTTGAACAATCATTGTGACACTAGTTATACAATGCGATTTTTCCTTCAGGTTTACTGTATCCCTCTGATCTTCTTACTGACGATAAAACACAGCAATTGCATCGGAATTAAATAGAAAAGGCACAATGCCGACTTAAGTACAAGAAGACTGACTCTTCTTACTGTCTATGCTTTTAACCATTCCTGTGACACTAGTTATAGATTCCGATGCCTCACTTCAGGTTTACTGTATCCCTTGGACCTTCTTATTGACGATGAAACACAGAAATTGCATCGGAATTTAATACAAAAGGCACAATGCCGACTTAAGTACAAGAAGACTGACTCTTCGTACTGTCTACGTTTTGAACAATCATTGTGACACTAGTTATACAATGCGATTTTTCCTTCAGGTTTACTGTATCCCTCTGATCTTCTTACTGACGATAAAACACAGCAATTGCATCGGAATTAAATAGAAAAGGCACAATGCCGACTTCAGTACAAGAGGACTGACTCTTGCTACTGTCTATGTTTTGAACCATTCCTGTGACACTAGTTATAGATTCCGATGCCTCACTTCAGGTTTACTGTATCCCTCTGAACTTCTTATTGACGATGAGGCATAGAAATTACATCGGAATTAAATTGATAAGGCACAATGCCGACTTCAGTACAAGAAGACTGACTCTTGCTACTGTCTATGTTTTGAACCATTCCTGTGACACTAGTTACAGATTCCGATGCTTCACTTCAGGTTTACTGTATGCCTCTCACCTTCATATTGACAAAGAAACACAGAAATTGCATCGGAATGAAATACAAAAGGCTCAATGCCGACTTAAGTACAAGAAGACTGACTCATCCTACTGTCTACCTTTTGAACCATCCCTGTGGCACTAGTTATAGATAACGATGCTTCACTTCAGGTTACTGTATCCCTCTGACCTTCTTATTGACGATGAAACACAGAAATTGCATCGGAATTAAATAGAAAAGACACAATGCCGACATAAGTACAAGAAGACTGACTCTTCTTACTGTCTATGTTTTGAACCATTCCAGTGACTCTAGTTATAGATTCCGATGCTTCACTTCAGGTTTACTGTATCCCTCTGACCTTCTTATTGGCGATGAAAAACAGAAATTGCATCAGAATTAAATAGAAAAGACACAATGCTGACTTATGTACAAGAAGACTGACTCTTCTTACTGACTATGTTTTGAACCATTCCTGTGACACTAGATATAGATTACGATGCTTCACTTTAGGTTTACTGAATCCCTTGGAAATTCTTATTGACGATGAAACACTGAAATTGCATCGGAATTAAATACAAAAGGCACAATGCCGACTCAAATACAAGATGACTGGCTCTTCTTACTCTCTATGCTTTGAACCTTTCCTGTGAGACCGGTTTTAGATTCCGATGCTTCACTTCAGGATTATTGTATCCCTTGGACATTCTTATTGACGACGAAACACAGAAATTGCATCGGAATTAAATAGAAAAGGCACAATGCCGACTTAAGTACAAGAAGACTGACCCATCCTACTGTCTACGTTTTGAACCATCCCTGTGGCACTAGTCATAGATTACGATGCTTCACTTCAGGTTTACTGTATCCCTCTGACCTTCTTATTGACGATAAAACACAGAAATTGCATCGGAATTAAATAGAAAAGACACAATGCCGACATAAGTACAAGAAGACTGACACTTCTTACTGTCTATGATTTGAACCATTCCTGTGACACTAGTTATGGATTCCGATGCTTCACTTCAGGTTAACTGCATCCCTCTGACCTTCTTATTGACGATGAAAAACCGAAATTGCATTGGAATTAAACACAAAATGCACAATGCCGACTCAAGTGCAAGATGACTGACTCTTCCTACTGTCTATGTTTTGAACCATTCCTGTGACACAAGTTATAGATTCCGATGCTTCACTTCAGGTTTACTGTATCCCTCTGACCTTCTCGTTGACGATGAAACACAGAAATTGCATCCTAATGAAATACAAAAGGCACAAAGCCGACTTAAGTACAAGTAGACTGACTCTTCTTACTGTCTATGTTTTGAACCATTCCTGTGACACTAGATATAGCTTCTGATGCTTCATTTCAGGTTTACTGTATTCCTCTGACCCCCTTATTGACGATGAAACACAGAAATTGCATCGAAATTAAATACAAAAGGCACAATGCCAACTTAAGTACAAGATGACTGGCTCTTCTTACTCTCTATGCTATAATCCTTTCCTGTGAGACCGGTTTTAGATTCCGATGCTTCACTTCAGGATTACTGTATCCCTTGGACCTTCTTATTGACGACGAAACACAGAAATTGCATCGAAATGAAATAGGAAAAGGCACAATGCCGACTTATGTACAAGAACACTGACTCTTCTTACTGACTATGCTATGAACATTTCCTGTGAGACCAGTTTTGGATTCCGATGCTTCACTATATGTTTACTGTATCCCTTTGACCTTCTTATTGACGATGAAACACAGAAATTGCATCGGAATTAAATACAAAATTCACAATGCCGACTCAAATACAAGATGCCTGGCTCTTCTTACTCTCTATGTTTTGAAACTTTCCTGTGAGACCGGTTTTAGATTCCGATGCTTCACTTCAGGTTTACTGTATCGTTCTGACCTTCTTATTGACGATCAAACACAGAAACTGCATCGGAATTAAATACAAAAGGCACAATACCGACTCAGATACAAGATGACTGGCTCTTCTTACTCTCTATGCTTGGAACCTTTCCTGTGAGACCAGTTTTAGTTTCCGATGCTTCACTTCAGGTTTACTGCATCCCTTGGACTTTCTTATTGACGATGAAACATAGAAACTTCATCGGAATGAAATAGAAAAGGCACAATGCCGACTTAAGTACAAGGAGACTGACTCTTCTTACTGACTATATTTGAACATTTCCTGTGATACCATGTTTAGATTCCGATGCATCACTATATGTTTACTGTATCCCTTGGACATACTTATTGATGATGAAACACAGAAATTGCATCGGAATTAAATACAAAAGGCACAATGCCGACTTAAGTACAAAAAGACTGACTCTTCTTACTGTCTATGTTTTGAGCCATTCCTGAGACACTAGTTATAGATTACGATGCCTAACTTCAGGTTTTCTGTATCCCTTGGACCTTCTTTTTGACGATTAAACACAGAAGTTGCATCGGAATTAAATACAAAAGGCACAATGCCGACTTAAGTACAAGAAGACTGACTCTTCCTACTGTCTATGTTTTGAACCGTTCCTGTGACACTAGTTATAGATTCCGATGCTTCACTTCAGGTTTACTGTATCCCTCTGACCTTCTTATTGACGATGAAACACAAAAATTGCATCGGAATTAAATGGAAAGGGCACAATGCCGACATAAGTACAAGAAAACTGACTCTTCTTACTGTCTATGATTTAAACCATTCCTGTGACACTAGTTATAGATTCTGATGCTTCACTTCAGGTTTACTGTATCCCTCTGACCCTCTTATTGACGATGAAACACAGAAATTGCATCCGAATTAAATACAAAAGGCACAATGCCGACTTAAGTACAAGGAGACAGACTCTTCTAACTGACTATGTTTTGAAGCATTCATGTGACACTAGTTATGGACTCCGATGCTTCACTTCAGGTTTACTGTATCCCTCTGACTTTGCCAATGATAATGAAGCACAGAAATTGCATCGGAATTAAATAGAAAACGCACAATGGGGAGTTAAGTACAAGAAGACAGACTCTTCTTACTGTCTATGTTTTGAACCGAACCTGAGACACTAGTTATATATTCCGATGCTTCACTTCAGGTTTACTGTATCCCTTGGACCTTCTTATTGACGATGAAACACCGAAATTGCATCGGAATTAAAGACGAAAGGCACAATGCCGACTTAAGTACAAGAAGACAGACTCTTCTTACTGTCAATGCTTTGATCCATTCCTGTGACACTAGTTATAGATTCCGATGCTTCACTTCAGGTGTACTGCATCCCTTGGACCTTCTTATTGACGATGAAACACAGAAACAGAATCGGAATTAAATAGAAAAGGCACACTGCCGACTTAAGTACAAGAAGACTCACTCTTCTTACTGACTATGTTTCAACCATTCCTGTGACACTAGTTATAAATTCCGATGCCTCACTTCAGGTTTACTATATCCCTTGGTCCTTCATATTGACGATGAAACACAGAAATTGCATCGGAATTAAATACAAAAGGCACAATGCCGACTTAAGTACAAGAAGACCGACTCTTCCTACTGTCTATGTTTTGAACCATTCCTGTGACACTAGTTATAGATGCGGATGCTTCACTTCAGGTTTACTGTATCCCTCTGACCTTCTTATTGACGATGAAACAAAGAAATTGCATCGGAATTAAATACGAAAGGCACAATGCCGGCTCAAGTACGAGAAGACTGACTGTTCCTACTGTCTATGTTTTGAACCATTCCTGTGACACTAGTTATACATTCCGATGCTTCACTTCAAGTTTACTGTATCCCTCTGACCTTCTTATTGACGATGAAACACAGAAATTGCATCGGAATTAAATAGAAAAGACACAATGCCGACTTAAGTACAAGAAGACTCACTCTTCTTACTCACTATGTTGAACCATTCCTGTGACACTAGTTATAAATTCCGATGCCTCACTTCAGGTTTGCTGTATCCCTTGGACCTTCATATTGACGATGAAACACAGAAATTGCATCGGAATTAAATACAAAAGGCACAATGCCGACTTAAGTACAAGAAGACTGACTCTTCCTACTGTCTATGCTTTGAACCATTCCTGTGACATTAGATATAGATTCCGATGCTTCACTTCAGGTGTACTGTATCCCTTGGACCATCTGATTGACGATGAAACACAGAAACTGCATCGGAATAATACTGAAAAGGCACAATGCCGACTTAAGTACAAGAAGACCGACTCTTCCTACTGTCTATGTTTTGAACCATTCCTGTGACACTAGTTATAGATTCGGATGCTTCACTTCAGGTCTACTGTATCCCTCTGACTTTCTTATTGACGATGAAACAGAGAAATTGCATCGGAATTAAATAGAAAAGGCCCAGTGCCTACAAGTATAAGAAGACTGACTCTTCCTACTCTGTATGTTTTGAACCATTCCTGTGACACTAGTTATAGATTCCGATGAATCACTTCAGGTTTGCTGTATCCCTTGGACCTTCTTATTGACGATGAAACAAAGAAATTGCATCGGAATTAAATACGAAAGGCACAATGCCGGCTCAAGTACGAGAAGACTGACTGTTCCTACTGTCTATGTTTTGAACCATTCCTGTGACACTAGTTATACATTCCGATGCTTCACTTCAGGTTTACTGTATCCCTCTGACCTTCTTATTGACGATGAAACAAAGAAATTGCATCGGAATTAAATACGAAAGGCACAATGCCGGCTCAAGTACGAGAAGACTGACTGTTCCTACTGTCTATGTTTTGAACCATTCCTGTGACACTAGTTATACATTCCGATGCTTCACTTCAAGTTTACTCTATCCCTCTGACCTTCTTATTGACGATGAAACACAGAAATTGCATCGGAATTAAATAGAAAAGACACAATGCCGACTTAAGTACAAGAAGACTCACTCTTCTTACTCACTATGTTGAACCATTCCTGTGACACTAGTTATAAATTCCGATGCCTCACTTCAGGTTTACTGTATCCCTTGGACCTTCATATTGACGATGAAACACAGAAATTGCATCGGAATGAAATACAAAACGCACAATGCCGACTTAAGTACAAGAAGACTCACTCTTCTTACTCACTATGTTGAACCATTCCTGTGACACTAGTTATAAATTCCGATGCCTCACTTCAGGTTTACTGTATCCCTTGGACCTTCATATTGACGATGAAACACAGAAATTGCATCGGAATTAAATAGAAAAGACACAATGCAGACTTAAGTACAAGAAGACCGACTCTTCCTACTGTCTATGTTTTGAACCATTCCTGTGACACTAGTTATAGATTCGGATGCTTCACTTCAGGTTTACTGTATCCCTCTGACTTTCTTATTGACGATGAAACAGAGAAATTGCATCGGAATTAAATAGAAAAGGCACAGTGCCTACAAGTATAAGAAGACTGACTCTTCCTACTCTGTATGTTTTGAACCATTCCTGTGACACTAGTTATAGATTCCGATGCTTCACTTCAGGATTACTGTATCCCATGGACCTTCTTATTGACGATGAAACACAGAAATTGCATCGGGATTAAATAATAAGGCACAATGCCGACTTAAGTACAAGAAGACTGACTCTTCTTTCTGGCTATGTTTTGAACCATTCCTGTGACACTAGTTACAGATTCCGATGCTTCACTTCAAGTTTACTGTATCCCTCTGACCTTCTCATTGACGACGAAACACAGATATTGCATCGGAATTAAATAGAAAAGGCACAATGCCGACTTAAGTACAAGTAGACTGACTCTTCTTATTGTCTATGTTTTGAACCATTCCTGTGACACTAGTTATAGATTCTGATGCTTCACTTCAGGTTTACTGTATCCCTCTGACCCTCTTATTGACGATGAAACACAGAAATTGCATCGGAATTAAATACAAAATGCACAATGCCGACTTAAATACAAGGAGACTGACTCTTCTAACTGACTATGTTTTGAACCATTCATGTGACACTAGTTATGGACTCCGATGCTTCACTTCAGGTTTACTGTATCCCTCTGACTTTCTTAATTATGATGAAGCACAGAAATTGCATCGGAATTTAATAGAATAGGCCCAATGGGGACTTAAGTACAAGAAGACTGACTCTTCTTATTGACTATGTTTTGAACCATTCCTGTGACACTAGTTATAGATTCCGATGCTTCACTTCAGGTGTACTGCATCCCTTGGATCTTCTTATTAACGATGAAACACAGAAATTGCATCGGAATTAAATAGAAAAGGCACAATGCCGACTTAAGTACAAGAAGACTGACTCTTCTTACTGACTATGTTTTGAACATTTCCTGTGACACTAGTTATAGATTCCGATGCTTCACTTCAGGTTTGCTGTATCCCTGGGACCTTCTTGTTGACGATGAAATACAGAAATTGCATCGGAATTAAATACAAAAGGCACAATGCCGACTTAAGTACAAGACGGCTGACGCTTCTTACTGACTATGATTTGAACCATTCCTGTGACACTAGTTATAGATTCCGATGCTTCACTTCAGGTTTACTGTATCCCTCTGACCTTCAAATTGACGATGAAACACAGAAATTGCATCGGAATTAAATACAAAAGGCACAATGCCGACTTAAGTTCAAGAAGACTGACTCTTCCTACTGACTATGTTTTGAACAATTCCTGTGACACTAGTTATAGATTCCGATGCTTCACTTCAGGTTTGCTGTATCCCTTGGACCTTCTGATTGACGATGAAACACAGAAACTGCATCGGAATAATACAGAAAAGGCACAATGCCGACTTAGGTACAAGAAGACTGACTCTTCTTACTGTCTATGTTTTGAACCATTCCTGTGACACTAGTTATAGATTCCGATGCCTCACTTCAGGTTTTCTGTTTACCTTGGACCTTCTTATTGACGATAAAACACAGAAAGTGCATCGGAATTAAATACAAAAGGCACAATGCCGACTTAAGTACAAGAAGACTGACTCCTCCTACTGTCTATGTTTTGAACCGTTCCTGTGACACTAGTTATAGATTCCGATGCTTCACTTCAGGTTTACTGTGTCCATTGCACCTTCTTATTGACGATGAAAAACAGAAATTGCATCGGAATTAAATAGAAAAGGCACAATCCCGACTTAGGTACAAGAAGACTGACTCTTTTACTGTCTATGCTTTGGACCATTCCTGTGACACTAGTTATAGATTCCGATGCCTCACTTCAGGTTTTCTGTTTACCTTGGAACTTCTTATTGAAGATAAAACACGGAAATTGCATCGGAATTAAATACAAAAGGCACAATGCCAACTTAAGTACAAGAAGACTGACTCCTCCTACTGTCTATGTTTGAACCGTTCCTGTGACACTAGTTATAGATTCCGATGCTTCACTTCAGGTTTACTGTGTCCATTGCACCTTCTTATTGACGATGAAACACAGAAATTGCATCGGAATTAAATACAAAAGGCACAATGCTGACTTAAGTACAAGGAGACTGACCCTTCTAACTGACTATGTTCTGAACCATTCATGTGACACTAGTTATGGATTCACTTCAGGTTTACTGTATCCCTCTGACTATCTTAATGATGATGAAGCACAGAAATTGCATCGGAATTAAATAGAAAAAGCACAATGGGGACTTAAGTACAAGAAGACTGACTCTTCTTACTGTCTATGTTTTGAACCGAACCTGAGGCACTAGCTATATATTCCGATGCTTCACTTCAGGTTTACTGTATCCCTTGGACCTTCTTATTGACGATGAAACACCGAAATTGCATCGGAATTAAATACGAAAGGCACAATGCCGACTTAAGTACAAGAAGACTGACTCTTCTTACTGACTATGATTTGAACCATTCCTGTGACACTAGTTATACATTCCGATGTTTCACTTCAGGTTTACTGTATCCCTCTGACCTTCTTATTGAGGATGAAACACAGAAATTGCATCAGAATTATATAGAAAAGTCACAATGGCAACTTAGGTACAAGAAGACTCACTCTTCTTACTGACTAAGTTTGAACCATTCCTGTGACACTAGTTATAAATTCCGATGCCACACTTCAGGTTTACTATATCCCTTGGACCTTCATATTGACGATGAACCACAGAGATTGCATCGGAATTAAATACAAAAGGCACAATGCCGACTTAAGTACTAGAAGACTGACTCTTCCTACTGTCTATGTTTTGAACCATTCCTGTGACACTAGTTATAGGTTCCGATGCTTCACTTCAGGTTTACTGTATCCCATGGACCTTCTTATTGACGATGAAACACAGAAATTGCATCGGGATTAAATAATAAGGCACAATGCCGACTTAAGTACAAGGAGACTGACTCTTCTTTCTGGCTATGCTTTGAACCATTCCTGTGACACTAGTTACAGATTCCGATGCTTCACTTCAAGTTTACTGTATCCCTGTGACCTTCTCATTGACGACGAAACACAGATATTGCATCGGAATTTAATAGAAAAGGCACAATCCCGACTTAAGTACAAGATGACTGACTCTTCCTACTGTCTATGTTTTGAACTATTCCTGTGACACTAGTTATAGATTCCGATGCTTCACTTCAGGTTTACTGTATGCCTCTGACCTTCTTATTGACGATGAAACGCAGAAATTGCATCGAAATTAAATACAAAAGGCACAATGCCGACTTAAGTACAAGAATACTGACTCTTCTTACTGTCTGTTTTGAACCATTCCTGTGACACTAGTTATAGATTCCGATGCTTCACTTCAGGTTTGCTGTATCACTGGGACCTTCTTATTGACGACGAAACACAGAATTTGCATCGGAATTAAATAGAAAAGGCACAATGCCGAGTTAAGTACAAGAAGACTGACTCTTCCTACTGTCTATGTTTTGAACTATTCCTGTGACACTAGTTATAGATTCCGATGCTTCACTTAAGGTTTTTCTGTATCCCTCTGACCTTCGTATTAACGATGAAACACAGATATTGCATCGGAATTAAATAGAATCGGCACAATGCCGACTTAAGTTCAAGAAGACTGACTCTTCTTACTAACTATGTTTTGAACCGTTCCTGTGACACTAGTTATAGATTCAGATGCTTTACTTCAGGTTTACTGTATCCCTTGGACCCTCTTATTGACGATGAAACACAGAAATTGCATCGGAATTAAATACAAAAGGCACAATGCCGAGTTAAGTACAAGAAGACTGACTCTTCCTACTGTCTATGTTTTGAACCATTCCTGTTACACTAGTTATAGATTCCGATGATTCACTTCACGTTTACTGTATCCCTTTGTCCATCTTATTCACGATGAAACACGGAAATTGCATCGGAATTAAATAGAAAAGGCACAGTGCCGACTTAAGTACAAGAAGAATGACTCTTCCTACTGTCTATGTTTTGAACCATTCCTGTCACACTAGTTATAGATTCCGATGCTTCACTTCAGGTTTACTGTATCCCTCTGACCTTGTTATTGACGATGAAACGCAGAAATTGCATAGGAAAAAAATACAAAAGGCACAATGCCGACTCAAGTACAAGAAGACTGACTCTTCCTACTGTCTATGATTTTAACCATTCCTGTGACACTAGTTATACATTCCGATGCTTCACTTCAGGTTTACTGTATCCCTCTGACCTTCTTATTGATGATAAAACACAGAAATTGCATCGGAATTAATTAGAAAAGGCACAATGCCGACTTAAGTACAACAAGACTCACTCTTCTTACTGACTATGTTTGAACCATTCCTGTGACACTAGTTATAGATTCCCATGCTTTACTTCAAGTTTACTGTATCCCTTGGACCTACTTATTGACGATGAAACACAGAAATTGCATCGGGATTAAATAATAAAGCACAATGCCGACTTAAGTACATGAAGACTGACTCTTCTTTCTGGCTATGCTTTCAACCATTCCTGTGACACTAGTTACAGATTCCGATGCTTCACTTCAAGTTTACTGTATCCCTCTGACCTTCTTATTGACGATGAAACACAGAAAATGTATCGGAATTAAATAGAAAAGGCACAATGCCAACTTAAGTACAAGAAGACTGACTCTTCTTACTGTCTATGTTTTGAACCATTCCTGTTACACTAGTTATGGATTCCGATGATTCACTTCACGTTTACTGTATCCCTTTGTCCATCTTATTCACGATGAAACACGGAAATTGCATCGGAATTAAATAGAAAAGGCACAGTGCCGACTTAAGTACAAGAAGAATGACTCTTCCTACTGTCTATGTTTTGAACCATTCCTGTCACACTAGTTATACATTCCGATGCTTCACTTCAGGTTTACTGTATCCCTCTGACCTTCTTATTGACAATGAAACACAGAAATTGCATCGGAATTAAATACAAAAGGCACAATGCCGACTTAAGTACAAGAAGACTGACCCTTCCTATTGTCTATGTTTTGAACCATTCCTGTGACACTAGTTATAGATTCCGGTGCTTCACTTCAGGTTTACTGTATCCCTCTGACCTTCTTATTGACGATGAAACACAGAAAATGCATCGGAATTAAATAGAAAAGGCACAATGCCAACTTAAGTACAAGAAGACTGACTCTTCTTACTGTCTATGTTTTGAACCATTCCTGTGACACTAGTTATAAATTCCGAAGCTTCACTTCAGGTTTACTGTATCCCTTGGACCTTCTTATTGACGACGAAACACAGAATTTGCATCGGAATTAAATAGAAAAGGCACAATGCCGACATAAGTTCAAGAAGACTGACTCTTCCGACTGTCTCTGTTTTGAACCATTCCTGTGACACTAGTTATAGATTCAGATGCATCACTTCAGGTTTACTGTATCCCTCTGACCTTCTTATTGACGATGAAATACAGAAATTGCATCGGAATTAAATGGAATAGGCACAATGCCGGCTTAAGTACAAGAAGACTGACTATTCCTACTAACTATGTTTTGAACCATTCCTGTGACACTAGTTATAGATTCCGATGCTTTACTTCAGGTTCATGTACCCCTTGGGCCTTCTTATTGACGTTGAAACACAGAAATTGCATGGGAATAAAATAAAACAGGCACAATGCCGACTTAAGTACAAGAAGAATGACACTTCCTACTGTCTATGTTTTGAACCATTCCTGTGACACTAGTTATAGATTCGGATGCTTCACTTCAGGTTTACTGTATCCCTCTGAGTTTCTTATTGACGATGAAACAGAGAAATTGCATCGGAATTAAATAGAAAAGGCACAGTGCCTACAAGTATAAGAAGACTGACTCTTCCTACTCTGTATGTTTTGAACCATTCCTGTGACACTAGTTATAGATTCCGATGCTTCACTTCAGGTTCACTGTATCCCTCTGACCTTCTTAATGACGATGAAACAAAGAAATTGCGTCGGAATTAAATACGAAAGGCACAATGCCGGCTCAAGTACGAGAAGGCTGACTGTTCCTACTGTCTATGATTTGAACCATTCCTGTGACACTAGTTATACATTCCGATGCTTCACTTCAAGTTTACTGTATCCCTCTGACCTTCTTATTGACGATGAAACACAGAAATTGCATCGGAATTAAATAGAAAAGACACAATGCCGACTTAAGTACAAGAAGACTCACTCTTCTTACTCACTAAGTTGAACCATTCGTGTGACACTAGTTATAAATTCCGATGCCTCACTTCAGGTTTACTGTATCCCTTGGACCTTCATATTGACGATGAAACACAGAAATTGCATCGGAATTAAATACAAAAGGCACAATGCCGACTTAAGTACAAGAAGACTGACTATTCCTACTGTCTATGTTTTGAACCATTCCTGTGACATTAGATATAGATTCCGATGCTTCACTTCTGGTTTACTGTATCCCTTGGACCATCTGATTGACGATGAAACACAGAGACTGCATCGGAATAATACAGAAAAGGCACAATGCCGACTTAAGTACAAGAAGACCGACTCTTCCTACTGTCTATGATTTGAACCATTCCTGTGACACTAGTTATAGAATCGGATGCTTCACTTCAGGTCTACTGTATCCCTCTGACTTTCTTATTGACGATGAAACAGAGAAATTGCATCGGAATTAAATAGAAAAGGCACAGTGCCTACAAGTATAAGAAGACTGACTCTTCCTACTCTGTATGTTTTGAACCATTCCTGTGACACTAGTTATAGATTCCGATGATTCACTTCAGGTTTACTGTATCCCTCTGACCTTCTTATTGACGATGAAACAAAGAAATTGCATCGGAATTAAATACGAAAGGCACAATGCCGGCTCAAGTACGAGAAGACTGACTGTTCCTACTGTCTATGTTTTGATCCATTCCTGTGACACTAGTTATACATTCCGATGCTTCACTTCAGGTTTACTGTATCCCTCTGACCTTCTTATTGACGATGAAACAAAGAAATTGCATCGGAATTAAATACGAAAGGCACAATGCCGGCTCAAGTACGAGAAGACTGACTGTTCCTACTGTCTATGTTTTGAACCATTCCTGTGACACTAGTTATACATTCCGATGCTTCACTTCAAGTTTACTCTATCCCTCTGGCCTTCTTATTGACGATGAAACACAGAAATTGCATCGGAATTAAATAGAAAAGACACAATGCCGACTTAAGTACAAGAATACTCACTCTTCTTACTCACTATGTTGAACCATTCCTGTGACACTAGTTATAAATTCCGATGCCTCACTTCAGGTTTGCTGTATCCCTTGGACCTTCATATTGACGATGAAACACAGAAATTGCATCGGAATTAAATACAAAAGGCACAATGCCGACTTAAGTACAAGAAGACACACTCTTCTTACTCACTAGGTTGAACCATTTCTGTGACACTAGTTATGAATTCCGATGCCTCACTTCAGGTTTACTGTATCCCTTGGACCTTCATATTGACGATGAAACACAGAAATTGCATCGGAATTAAATAGAAAAGACACAATGCCGACTTAAGTACAAGAAGACCGACTCTTCCTACTGTCTATGTTTTGAACCATTCCTGTGACACTAGTTATAGATTCGGATGCTTCACTTCAGGTTTACTGTATCCCTCTGACTTTCTTATTGACGATGAAACAGAGAAATTGCATCGGAATTAAATAGAAAAGGCACAGTGCCTACAAGTATAAGAAGACTGACTCTTCCTACTCTGTATGTTTTGAACCATTCCTGTGACACTAGTTATAGATTTCGATGCTTCACTTCAGGATTACTGTATCCCATGGACCTTCTTATTGACGATGAAACACAGAAATTGCATCGGGATTAAATAATAAGGCACAATGCCGACTTAAGTACAAGCAGACTGACTCTTCTTTCTGGCTATGTTTTGAACCATTCCTGTGACACTAGTTCCAGATTCCGATGCTTCACTTCAAGTTTACTGTATCCCTCTGACCTTCTCATTGACGACGAAACACAGATATTGCATCGGAATTAAATAGAAAAGGCACAATGCCGACTTAAGTACAAGAAGACTGACTCTTCCTACTGTCTATGTTTTGAACGATTCCTGTGACACTAGCTATAGATTCCGATGCTTCACTTCAGGTTTACTGTATCCATTGGACCTTCTTATTGACGATGAAAATCAGAAATTGCATCGGAATTAAATAGAAAAGGCACAATCCCGACTTAAGTACAAGTAGACTGACTCTTCTTATTGTCTATGTTTTGAACCATTCCTGTGACACTAGTTATAGATTCTGATGCTTCACTTCAGGTTTACTGTATCCCTCTGACCCTCTTATTGACGATGAAACACAGAAATTGCATCGGAATTAAATACAAAATGCACAATGCCGACTTAAATACAAGGAGACTGACTCTTCTAACTGACTATGTTTTGAACCATTCATGTGACACTAGTTATGGACTCCGATGTTTCACTTCAGGTTTACTGTATCCCTCTGACTTTTTTAATTATGATGAAGCACAGAAATTGCATCGGAATTTAATAGAAAAGGCACAATGGGCACTTAAGTACAAGAAGACTGACTCTTCTTATTGACTATGTTTTGAACCATTCCTGTGACACTAGTTATAGATTCCGATGCTTCACTACAGGTGTACTGCATCCCTTGGATCTTCTTATTAACGATGAAACACAGAAATTGCATCGGAATTAAATAGAAAAGGCACAATGCCGACTTAAGTACAAGAAGACTGACTCTTCTTACTGACTATGTTTTGAACAATTCCTGTGACACTAGTTATAGATTCCGATGCTTCACTTCAGGTTTGCTGTATCCCTTGGACCTTCTGATTGACGATGAAACACAGAAACTGCATCGGAATAATACAGAAAAGGCACAATGCCGACTTAGGTACAAGAAGACTGACTCTTCTTACTGTCTATGTTTTGAACCATTCCTGTGACACTAGTTATAGATTCCGATGCCTCACTTCAGGTTTTCTGTTTACCTTCGACCTTCTTATTGACGATAAAACACAGAAGTTGCATCGGAATTAAATACAAAAGGGACAATGCCGACTTAAGTACAAGAAGACTGACTCCTCCTACTGTCTATGATTTGAACCGTTCCTGTGACACTAGTTATAGATTCCGATGCTTCACTTCAGGTTTACTGTATCCCTTTGTCCATCTTATTCACGATGAAACACGGAAATTGCATCGGAATTAAATAGAAAAGGCACAGTGCCGACTAAAGTACAAGAAAAATGACTCTTCCTACTGTCTATGTTTTGAACCATTCCTGTGACACTAGTTACACATTCCGAAGCTTCACTTCAGGTTTACTGTATCCCTCTGACCTTCTCATTGACGACGAAACACAGATATTGCATCGGAATTAAATAGAAAAGGCACAATGCCGACTTAAGTACAAGAAGACTGACTCTTCCTACTGTCTATGTTTTGAACTATTCCTGTGACACTAGGTATAGATTCCGATGCTTCACTTCACGTTTACTGTATGCCTCTGACCTTCTTATTGACAATGAAACGCAGAAATTGCATCGAAATTAAATACAAAAGGCACAATGCCGACTTAAGTACAAGAATACTGACTCTTCTTACTGTCTGTTTTGAACCATTCCTGTGACACTAGTTATAGATTCCGATGCTTCACTTCAGGTATGCTGTATCACTGGGACCTTCTTATTGACGACGAAACACAGAATTTGCATCGGAATTAAATAGAAAAGGCACAATGCCGAGTTAAGTACAAGAAGACTGACTCTTCCTACTGTCTATGTTTTGAACTATTCCTGTGACACTAGTTATAGATTCCGATGCTTCACTTAAGGTTTACTGTATCCCTCTGACCTTCGTATTAACGATGAAACACAGATATTGCATCGGAATTAAATAGATTCGGCACAATGCCGACTTAAGTTCAAGAAGACTGACTCTTCTTACTAACTATGTTTTGAACCGTTCCTGTGACACTAGTTATAGATTCAGATGCTTTACTTCAGGTTTACTGTATCCCTTGGACCCTCTTATTGACGATGAAACACAGAAATTGCATCGGAATTAAATACAAAAGGCACAATGCCGAGTTAAGTACAAGAAGACTGGCCTTTCCTACTGTCTATGTTTTGAACCATTCCTGTTACACTAGTTATAGATTCCGATGATTCACTTCACGTTTACTGTATCCCTTTGTCCATCTTATTCACGATGAAACACGGAAATTGCATAGGAATTAAATAGAAAAGCCACAGTGCCGACTTAAGTACAAGAAGAATGACTCTTCCTACTGTCTATGTTTTGAACCATTCCTGTCACACTAGTTATAGATTCCGATGCTTCACTTCAGGTTTACTGTTTCCCTCTGACCTTGTTATTGACGATGAAACGCAGAAATTGCATTGGAAATAAATACAAAAGGCACAATGCCGACTCAAGTACAAGAAGACTGACTCTTCCTACTGTCTATGATTTTAACCATTCCTGTGACACTAGTTATGCATTCCGATGCTTCACTTCAAGTTTACTGTATCCCTCTGACCTTCTTATTGATGATATAACACAGAAATTGCATCGGAATTAATTAGAAAAGTCACAATGCCGACTTAAGTACAACAAGACTCACTCTTCTTACTGACTATGTTTGAACCATTCCTGTGACACTAGTTATAGATTCCCATGCTTTACTTCAGGTTTACTGTATCCCTTGGACCTACTTATTGACGATGAAACACAGAAATTGCATCGGGATTAAATAATAAAGCACAATGCCGACTTAAGTACATGAAGACTGACTCTTCTTTCTGGCTATGTTTTCAACCATTCCTGTGACACTAGTTACAGATTCCGATGCTTCACTTCAAGTTTACTGTATCCCTCTGACCTTCTCATTGACGACGAAACACAGATATTGCATCGGAATTTAATAGAAAAATCACAATGCCGACTTAAGTACAAGAAGACCGACTCTTCCTACTGTCTATGTTTTGAACCATTCCTGTGACACTAGTTATAGATTCCGATGCTTCACTACAGGTTTACTGTATCCCTTGGACCTCCTTTTTGACGACGAAACACAGAATTTGCATCGGAATTAAATAGAAAAGGCACAATGCCGACATAAGTTCAAGAAGACTGACTCTTCTTACTGTCTCTGTTTTGAACCATTCCTGTGATACTAGTTATAGATTCCGATGCTTCACTTCACGTTTACTGTATCCCTTTGTCCATCTTATTCACGATGAAACACGGATATTGCATCGAAATTAAATAGAAAAGGCACAATGCCGACATAAGTTCAAGAAGACTGACTCTTCTTACTAATTATGTTTTGAACCGATCCTGTGACACTAGTTATAGATTCTGATGCTTTACTTCAGGTTTAATGTATCCCTTGGACCCCCTTATTGACGATGAAACACAGAAATTGCATCGGAATTAAATACAAAAGGCACAATGCCGACTTACGTACAAGAAGTCTGACTCTTCCTACTGCCTATGTTTTGAACCATTCCTGTTACACTAGTTATAGATTCCGATGAGTCACTTCACGTTTACTGTATCCCTTTGTCCATCTTATTCACGATGAAACACGGAAATTGCATCGGAATTAAATAGAAAAGGCACAGTGCCGACTTAAGTACAAGAAGAATGACTCTTCCTACTGTCTATGTTTTGAACCATTCCTGTGACACTAGTTATAGATTCCGATGCTTCACTTCAGGTTTACTGTATCCCTCTGACCTTCTTATTGACGATGAAACACAGAAATTGCATAGGAAATAAATACAAAAGGCACAATGCCGACTCAAGTACAAGAAGACTGACTCTTCCTACTGTCTATGTTTTGAACCATTCCTGTGACACTAGTTATACATTCCGATGCTTCACTTCAGGTTTACTGTATCCCTCTGACCTTCTTATTGACAATGAAACACAGAAATTGCATCGGAATTAAATACAAAAGGCACAATGCCGACTTAAGTACAAGAAGACTGACCCTTCCTATTGTCTATGTTTTGAACCATTCCTGTGACACTAGTTATAGATTCCGGTGCTTCACTTCCGGTTTACTGTATCCCTCTGACCTTCTTATTGACGATGAAACACAGAAATTGCATCGGAATTAAATAGAAAAGGCACAATGCCAACTTAAGTACAAGAAGACTGACTCTTCTTACTGTCTATGTTTTGAACCATTCCTGTGACACTAGTTATAAATTCCGAAGCTTCACTTCAGGTTTACTGTATCCCTTGGACCTTCTTATTGACGACGAAACACAGAATTTGCATCGGAATTAAATACAAAAGGCACAATGCCGACATAAGTTCAAGAAGACTGACTCTTCCGACTGTCTCTGTTTTGAACCAATCCTGTGACACTAGTTATAGATTCAGATGCATCACTTCAGGTTTACTGTATCCCTCTGACCTTCTTATTGACGATGAAATACAGAAATTGCATCGGAATTAAATGGAATAGGCACAATGCCGGCTTAAGTACAAGAAGACTGACTATTCCTACTAACTATGTTTTGAACCATTCCTGTGACACTAGTTATAGATTCCGATGCTTTACTTCAGGTTCATGTACCCCTTGGGCCTTCTTATTGACGTTGAAACACAGAAATTGCATGGGAATTAAATAAAACAGGCACAATGCCGACTTAAGTACAAGAAGAATGACACTTCCTACTGTCTATGTTTTGAACCATTCCTGTGACACTAGTTATAGATTGCGATGATTCACTTCACGTTTACTGAATCCCTTTGACCTTCTTATTGACGATGAATCACAGAAACTGCATCGGAATTAAATAGAAAAGGCACAATGCCGACTTAAGTACAACAAGAATGACTCTTCCTACTGTCTTTGCTTTGAACCATTCCTGTGACACTAGTTATAGATTCCGAAGCTTCACTTCAGGTTTACTGTATCCCATGGACCTTCTTAGTGACGATGAAACACAGAAATTGCATCGGGATTAAATAATAAGGCACAATGCCGACTTAAGTACAAGAAGACTGACTCTTCTTACTGTCTATAACTTGAACCATTCCTGTGACACTAGTTATAGATTCCGATGCTTCACTTCAGGTTTACTGTATCCCATGGACCTTCTTATTGACGATGAAACACAGAAATTGCATCGGGATTAAATAATAAGGCACAATGCCGACTTAAGTACAAGAAGACTGACTCTTCTTTCTGGCTATGTTTTGAACCATTCCTGTGACACTAGTTACAGATTCCGATGCTTCACTTCAAGTTTACTGTATCCCTCTGACCTTCTCATTGACGACGAAACTCAGATATTGCATCGGAATTAAATAGAAAAGGCACAATGCCGACTTAAGTACAAGAAGACTGACTCATCCTACTGTCTATGTTTTGAACTATTCCTGTGACACTAGTTATAGATTCCGATGCTTCACTTCAGGTTTACTGTATGCCTCTGACCTTCTTATTGACGATGAAACCCAGAAATTGCATCGAAATTAAATACAAAAGGCACAATGCCGACTTAAGTACAAGAATGCTGACTCATCTTACTGTCTGTTTTGAACCATTCCTGTGACACTAGTTATAGATTCCGATGCTTCACTTCAGGTTTGCTGTATCACTAGGACCTTCTTATTGACGACGAAACACAGAATTTGCATCGGAATTAAATAGAAAAGGCACAATGCCGACATAAGTACAAGAAGGCTGACTCTTCCTACTGTCTCTGTTTTGAACCATTCCTGTTACACTAGTTATAGATTCTGATGCTTCACTTCAGTTGTACTGTATCCCTCTGACCTTCTTCTTGACGATGAAACACAGAAATTGCATCGGAATTAAATACAAAAGGCACAATGCCGACTTAAGTACAAGAAGACTGACTCTTCTTACTGTCTATGTTTTGAACCATCCCTGTGACACTAGTTATAGATTCCGATGCTTCACTTCAGGTTTACTGTATCCCTCTGACCTTCGTATTAACGATGAAACACAGATATTGATTCGGAATTAAATAGAATCGGCACAATGCCGACTTAAGTTCAAGAAGATTGACTCTTCTTACTAACTATGTTTTGAACCGTTCCTGTGACACTAGTTATAGATTCAGATGCTTTACTTCAGGTTTACTGTATCCCTTCGACCCTCTTATTGACGATGAAACACAGAAATTGCATCGGAATTAAATACAAAAGGCACAATGCCGAGTTAAGTACAAGAAGATTGACTCTTCCTACTGTCTATGTTTTGAACCATTCCTGTTACACTAGTTATAGATTCCGATGATTCACTTCACGTTTAATGTATCCCTTTGTCCATCTTATTCACGATGAAACTCGGAAATTGCATCGGAATTAAATAGAAAAGGCACAGTGCCGACTTAAGTACAAGAAGAATGACTCTTCCTACTGTCTATGTTTTGAACCATTCCTGTGACACAAGTTATAGATTCCGATGCTTCACTTCAGGTTTACTGTATCCCTCTGACCTTCTTATTGATGATAAAACACAGAAATTGCATCGGAATTAAATAGAAAAGGCACAATGCCGACTTAAGTACAAGAAGACTCACTCATCTTACTGACTATGTTTGAACCATTCTTGTGACACTAGTTATAGATTCCGATGCTTCACTTCAGGTTTACTGTATCCCTTGGACCTACTTATTGACGATGAAACACAGAAATTGCATCGGGATTAAATAATAAGGCACAATGCCGACTTAAGTACAAGAAGACTGACTCTTCTTTCTGGCTATGTTTTGAACCATTCCTGTGACACTAGTTACTGATTCCGATGCTTCACTTCAAGTTTACTGTATCCCTCTGACCTTCTCATTGACGACGAAACACAGATATTGCATCGGAATTAAATAGAAAAATCACAATGCCGACTTAAGTACAAGAAGACTGACTCTTCCTACTGTCTATGTTTTGAACCATTCCTGTGACACTAGTTATAGATTCCGATGCTTCACTTCAGGTTTACTGTATGCCTCTGACCTTCTTATTGACGATGAAACACAGAAATTGCATCGAAATTAAATACAAAAGGCACAATGCCGACTTAAGTATAAGAGGACTGACTCTTCTTACTGTTTATGTTTTGAACCATTCCTGTGACACTAGTTATAGATTCCGATGCTTCACTTCAGGTTTACTGTATCCCTCTGACCTTTTTATTGACGATGAAACACAGAAATTGCATCGAATTTAAATAGAAAAGGCACAAGGCCGACTTAAGTACAAGAAGACTGACTCTTCTCACTGTCTATGTTTTGAACCATTCCTGTGACACTAGTTATAGATTCTGATGATTCAGTTCACGTTTACTGTATCCCTTTGTCCATCTTATTCACGATGAAACACGGAAATTGCATCGGAATTAAATAGAAAAGGCACAGTGCCGACTTAAGTACAAGAAGAATGACTCTTCCTACTGTGTATGTTTTGAACCATTCCTGTGACACTAGTTATAGATTCCGATGCTTCACTTCAGGTTTTCTGTATCCCTCTGACCTTCTTATTGACAATGAAACACAGAAATTGCATAGGAAATAAATACAAAAGGCACAATGACGACTCAAGTACAAGAAGACTGCCTCTTCCTACTGTCTATGTTTTGAACCATTCCTGTGACACTAGTTATTCATTCCGATGCTTCACTTCAGGTTTACTGTATCCCTCTGACCTTCTTATTGACGATGAAACACAGAAATTGCATAGGAAATAAAAACAAAAGGCACAATGCCGACTCAAGTACAAGAAGACTGACTCTTCCTACTGTCTATGTTTTGAACCATTCCTGTGACACTAGTTATAGATTCCGATGCTTCACTTCAGGTTTACTGTATCCCTTGGACCTTCTTATTGACGACGAAACACAGAAATTGCATCGGAATTAAATACAAAAGGCACAATGCCGACTTCAGTACAAGAAGACTGACTCTTCCTACTGCCTTTGTTTTGAACCATTCCTGTTACACTAGTTATAGATTCCGATGATTCACTTCCTGTTTACTGTATCCCTTTGTCCATCTTATTCACGATGAAACACGGAAATTGCATCGGAATTAAATAGAAAAGGCACAGTGCCGACTAAAGTACAAGAAAAATGACTCTTCCTACTGTCTATGCTTTGAACCATTCCTGTGACACTAGTAATAGATTCCGATGCCTCACTTCAGGTTTACTGTATGCCTCTGACCTTCTTATTGACGATGAAACACAGAAATTGCATAGGAAATAAATACAAAAGGCACAATGCCGACTCAAGTACAAGAAGACTGACTCTTCCTACTGTCTATGTTTTGAACCATTCCTGTGACACTAGTTACACATTCCGAAGCTTCACTTCAGGTTTACTGTATCCCTTGGACCTACTTATTGACGATGAAACACAGATATTGCATCGGGATTAAATAATAAGGCACAATGCCGACTTAAGTACAAGAAGACTGACTCTTCATTCTGGCTATGTTTTGAACCATTCCTGTGACACTAGTTACAGATTCCGATGCGTCACTTCAAGTTTACTGTATCCCTCTGACCTTCTCATTGACGACGAAACACAGAATTTGCATCGGAATTAAATAGAAGAGGCACAATGCCGACATAAGTTCAAGAAGACTGACTCTTCTTACTGTCTTTGTTTTGAACCATTCCTGTGACACTAGTTATAGTTTCCGTTGCTTCACTTCAGGTTTACTGTATCCCTCTGACCTTCTAATTGACGATGAAACACAGAAATTGCATCGAATTTAAATAGAAAAGCCACATGCCGACTTAAGTACAAGAAGACTGACTTTTCTTGCTGTTTATGTTTTGAACCATTCCTGTGACACTAGTTATAGATTCCGATGCATCACTTCAGGTTTACTATATCCCTTGGACCTTCTTATTGACGACGAAACACAGAATTTGCATCGGAATTAAATAGAAAAATCACAATGCCGACATAAGTTCAAGAAGACTGACTCTTCTTACTGTCTCTGTTTTGAACCATTCCTGTGACACTAGTTATAGATTCCGATGCTTCACTTCAGGTTTACTGTATCCCTCTGACCTTCTTATTGACGATGAAACACAGAAATTGCATCGAATTTAAATAGAAAAGGCACAATGCCGACATAAGTTCAGGAAGACTGACTCTTCTTACTGTCTCTGTTTTGAACCATTCCTGTGACACTAGTTATAGATTCCGATGCTTCACTTCAGGTTTACTGTATCCCTTGGACCTACTTATTGACGACGAAACACAGAATTTGCATCTGACTTAAATAGAAAAGGCACAATGCCGACATAAGTTCAAGAAGACTGACTCTTCTTACTGTCTCTGTTTTGAACCATTCCTGTGACACTAGTTATAGATTCCGATGATTCACTTCACGTTTACTGTATCCCTTTGTCCATCTTATTCACGATGAAACACGGAAATTGCATCGGAATTAAATAGAAAAGGCACAGTGCCGACTTAAGTACAAGAAGAATGACTCTACCTACTGTCTATGTTTTGAACCATTCCTGTGACACTAGTTATAGATTCCGATGCTTCACTTCAGGTTTACTGTATCCCTCTGACCTTCTTATTGACGATGAAACACAGAAATTGCATAGGAAATTAATACAAAAGGCACAATGCCGACTCAAGTACAAGAAGACTGACTATTCCTACTGTCTATGTTTTGAACCATTTATGTGACACTAGTTATAGATTCCGATGCTTCACTTCAGGTTTACTGTATCCCTTGGACCTTCTTATTGACGACGAAACACAGAACTTGCATCGGAATTAAATAGAAAAGGCACAATGCCGACATTAGTTCAAGAATACTGACTCTTCTTACTGTCTCTGTTTTGAACCATTCCTGTGACACTAGTTATAGATTCCGATGCTTCACTTCGGGTTTACTGTATCCCTCTGACCCTCTTATTGTCGATGAAAAACAGAAATTGCATCGGAAATAAGTACAAAAGCACAATGCCGAGTTAAGTACAAGAAGACTGACTCTTCTCTCTGACTATGTTGTGAACATTTCCTGTGAGACCAGTTTTAGATTCCGATGCTTCACTAGATGTTTATTGTATCCCTTGGACCTTCTTATTGACGATGAAACACAGAAATTGCATCGGAATTAAATACAACAAGCACAATGCCGACTTAAGTACAAGAGGAATGTCTCTTCCTACTGTCTATGTTTTGAACCATTACTATGACACTAGTTATAGATTCCGATGATTCACTTCACGTTTACTGTATCCCTTTGACCTTCTTATTGACGATGAAACACAGAAATTGCATCGGAATTAAATAGAAAAGGCACAATGCCGACTTAAGTACAAGAAGAATGACTCTTCTTACTGTCTATGTTTTGAACAATTCCTGTGACACTAGTTATAGATTCCGATGCTTCACTTCAGGTTTACTGTATCCCACTGACCTTCTTATTGACGATGAAACACAGAAATTGCATAGGAAATAAATACAAAAGGCACAATGCCGACTCAAGTACAAGAAGACTGACTCTTCCTACTGTCTATGTTTTGAACCATTCCTGTGACACTAGTTATACATTCCGATGCTTCACTTCAGGTTTACTGTATCCCTCTGACCTTCTTATTGATGATAAAACACAGAAATTGCATCGGAATTAAATAGAAAAGGCACAATGCCGACTTAAGTACAAGAAGACTCACTCTTCTTACTGACTATGTTTGAACCATTCCTGTGACACAAGTTATAGATTCCGATGCTTCAATCCAAGTTTACTGTTTCCCTCTGACCTTCTCATTGACGACGAAACACATAATTTGCATCGGAATTAAATAGAAAAGGCACAAAGCCGACATAAGTTCAAGAAGACTGACTCTTCTTACTGTCTCTGTTTTGAACCATTCCTGTGACACTAGTTATAGATTCCGATGCTTCACTTCAGGTTTACTGTATCCCTCTGACCTTCTTATTGACGATGAAACACAGAAATTGCATCGAATTTAAATAGAAAAGTCACAATGCCGACTCAAGTACGAGAAGAGTGACTCTTCCTACTGTCTATAATTTGAACCATCCCTGTGACACTAGTTATAGATTCCGATGCTTCACTTTAGGTTTACTGTATGCCTCTGACCTTCTTATTGACGATGAAACACAGAAATTGCATCGAAATTAAAAACAAAAGGTGCAATGCCGACTTAAGTACAAGAATACGGACTCTTCTTACTGTCTATGTTTTGAACCATTCCTGTGACACTAGTTATAGATTCCGATGCTTCACTTCAGGTTTACAGTATCCCTAGGACCTGCTTATTATCGACGAAACACAGAAATTGCATCGGAATTAAATACAAAAGGCACAATGCCGACTTAAGTACAAGAAGACTGACTCTTGTTTCTGACTATGTTGTGAACATTTCCTGTGAGACCAGTTTTAGATTCCGATGCCTTACTAGATGTTTATTGTATCCCTTGGACCTTCTTATTGACGATGAAACACAGAAATTGCATCGGAATTAAATATAAAAGGCCCAATGCCGACTTAAGTACAAGAAGACTGACTCTTCTTACTGTCTATGTTTTGAACCATTCCTGTAACACCAGTTATAGATTCTGATGCTTCACTTGATCGTTTGCTGTATCCCTCTGACCTTCTTATTGCCGATGAAACACAGAAATTGCATAGGAATTAAATCCAAAAGGCACAATGCTGACTTAAGTACAAGAAGACTGACTCTTCCTACTGTCTATGTTTTGAAGCATCCCTGTGACACTAGTTATAGATTCCGATGCTTCACCTCAGGTTTACTGTATCCCTCTGACCTTCTTATTGACGATGAAACACAGAAATTGGATCGGAAATAAATACGAAATGCACAATGCCGACTCAAGCACAAGAAGACTGACTCTTCCAACTGTCTATGTTTTGAACCATTCCTGTGACACTAGTTATACATTCCGATGCTTCACTTCAGGTTTACTGTATCCTTCTGACCTTCTTATTGACAATGAAACACAGAAATTGCATCGGAATTAAATAGAAAAGTCACAATGCCGACTTAAGTACAAGAAGACTCACTCTTCTTACTGACTACGATTGAACCATTCCTGTGACGCTAGTTATAGATTCCGATGCTTCACTTCAGGTTTACTGTACCCCTTGGACCTTCTTATTGACGATGAAACACAGAAATTGCATCGGGATTAAATAAAAAGGCACAATGCCGACTTAAGTACAAGAAGACTTTCTCTTCTTACTGACTATGATTTGAACCATTCCTGTGACACTAGTTATAGATTCCGATGCTTCAATTCAGGTTTACTGTATCACTCTGACCTTCTTATTGACGATGAAACACAGAAATTGAATCGGAATTAAATACTAAAGGCACAATGCCGCATTACGTACAAGAAGACTGACTCTTCTTACTGTCTATGTTTTGAACCATTCCTGTGACACTAGTTATAGATTCCGATGCTTCACTTCAGGTTTACTGTATCCCTTGGACCTTCATATTGACGACGAAACACAGAAATTGCATCGGAATTAAATAGAAAAGGTACAATGCCAACTTAAGTACAAGAAGACTGACTCTTCCCACTGTCTATGTTTTGAACAGTTCCTGTGACACTAGTTATAGATTCCGATGCTTCACTTCAGGTTTGCTGTATCCCTCTGACCTACTTATTGTTGATGAAACACAGAAATTGCATCGGAGTTAAATACAAAATGCACAATGCCGACATAAGTGCAAGAAGACTGACTATTCCTACTGTCTATGTTTTAAACATTCCTGTGACACTAGTTATTGATTCCGATGCTTCACTTCAGGTTTACTGTATCCCTCTGACCTTCTTATTGACGATGTAACACAGAAATTGCATCGGAATTAAATACAAAAGGCACAATGCCGATTCATATACAAGATGACTGGCTCTTTTTACTCTCTATGATTTGAACCTTTCCTGCGAGACCGGTTTTAGATTCCGATGCTTCACTTCAAGTTTACTGTATCCCTTGGACATTCTTATTGACGACGAAACACAGAAATTGCATCGGAACTAAATAGAAAAAGCACAATGCCGACTAAAGTACAAGAAGACTGACTCTTCCTACTGTCTATGTTTTGAACCATTCCTGTGACACTAGTTAAAGATTCCGATGCTTCGCATCAGGTTCACTGTATCGCTCTGACCTTCTTATTGATGATGAAACACAGAAATTGCATCGCAATTAAATAGAAAAGGCACAATGCCGACTTAAGTACAAGAAGACTGACTGTTCTTCCTGTCTATGATTTGAACCATTCCTGTGACACTAGTTTTAGATTACAATGCTTCACTGCGGGTTTACTGTATCCCTTGGACCTTCTTATTGACGACGAAACACATAAGTGGCATCGGAATTAAATAGAAAAAGCACAATGCCGACTTAAGTACAAGAAGACTGACTCTTCTTACTGTGTATGTTTTGAACCCTTCCTGTGACACTGGTTATACATTCCGATGCTTCACGTCAGGTTTACTGTAACCCTCTGACCTCCGTATTGACCACGTAACACAGAAATTGCATCGGAAATAAATAGAAAAGGCACAATGCCGACTTAACTACAAGAAGTCTGAGGCATCCTACTGTCTATGTTTTGAACCATTCCTGTGACACTAGTTATAGATTCCGATGCTTCACTTGAGGTTCACTGAACCACTCTGACCTTCTTATTGACGATGAAACACAGAAATTGCAACGGAATTAAATACAAGAGGCACAATGTCGACTTAAGTACAAGAAGACATACTCTTCTTACTGTCTATGACTTGAACCATTCCTGTTGCACTTGTTGTAGATTCCGATGCTTAACTTCAGGTGTACTGTATCTCTTGGACCTTCTTAATGACGATGAAACACATAAATTGCTTCGGGATTAAATACAAAACGCACAATGCCGACGTAAGTACAAGTAGACTGACTCTTCTTACTGTCTATGTTTTGAACAATTCCTGTGACACTAGTTATAGATTCCGATGCTTCACTTCAGGTTTTCTGTATCCCTTGGACCTTCTTACTGACGACGAAACACAGGATTTGCATCGGAATTAAACAGAAAAGGCACAATGCCGACTTCAGTACAAGAAGACTGACTCTTCCTACTGTCTCTGCTTTGACCCATACCTGTGACACTAGTTAAAAATTCCGATGCTTCACTTCAGGTTTACTGAATCCCTCTGACCTTCTTATTGACGACGAAACATAGAAATTGCATCGGAATTAAATACAAAACGCACAATGCCGACTTAAGTACAAGGAGACTGACTCTTCTTTCTGACTATGTTGTGAACATTTCCTCTGAGCCCAGTTTTAGATTCCGATGCTTCACTATATGTTTATTGTATCCCTTTTACCTTCTTATTGACGATGAAACACAGAAATTGCATCGGAATTAAATACAAAAGGCACAATGCCGACTTAATTACAACAAGACTGACTCTTCTTACTGTCTATGATTTGAACCAATCCGGTGACACTAGTTATAGTTTCCGATGCCTCA
This sequence comes from Schistocerca serialis cubense, assembly GCF_023864345.2. NCBI lineage: Eukaryota > Metazoa > Arthropoda > Insecta > Orthoptera > Acrididae > Schistocerca > Schistocerca serialis. Next base: position 974,047,797 of record NC_064641.1, on the reverse strand, counting down.
CTTCAGGTTTACTGTATCACTTGGTCTTTCTTATTGACGATGAAACACAGAAATTGCATCGGAATTAAATACAAAAGGCACAATGCCGACTTAAGTACAAGAACACTGACTATTCTTACTGTCTATGTTTTGAACCATTCCTGTGACACTAGTTATGAATTCCGATGCTTCACTTCAGGTTTACTGCATCCGTTGGACCTTCTTATTGACGACGAAACACAGAATTTGCATCGGAATTAAATACAAAAGGCACAATGCCGACTTAAGGACAAGAGGACTGAATCTTCTTACTGTCTATGTTTTGAACCATTCCTGTGACACTAGTTATTGATTCCGATGCTTCACTTCTGGCTTACTGCATCCGTTGGACCATCTTATTGACGACGAAACACAGATATTGCATCAGAATTAGATAGGAAAGGCACAATGCCGACTTAAGTACAAGAAGACTGACTCTTCCTATTGTCTATGTTATGAACCATTCCTGTGACACTAATTATAGATTCCGATGCTTCACTTCAGGTTTGCTGTATCCCTCTGACCTTCTTATTGACGATGAAACACAGAAATTGCATCGGAATTAAATAGAAAAGGCACAAGGCGACTTAATTACAACAAGACTGACTCTTCTTACAGTCTATGTTTTGAACCATTCCTGTAACACTAGTTATAGATTCCGATGCTTCACTTCAAATTTACTGTATCCCTCTGACCTTCTTATTGACGATGAAACACTGTAATTGCATCGGAATTAAATACAAAAGGCACAATGCCGACTTAAGTACAAGAAGACTGACTCTTCTTACTGTCTATGATTTCAACCATTCCTGTGACACTAGTTATAGATTCCGATGCTTCACTTCAGGTTTACTGTATCCCTTGAACCTTCTTATTGACGATGAAACACAGAAATTGCATCGTAATTAAATACAAAAGGCACAATGACGACTTAAGTACAAGAAGACTGACTCTTCCTACTGTCTATGAGTTGAACCATTCCGGTGACACTAGTTATAGTTTCCGATGCTTCACTTCAGGTTTACTGTATCACTTGGACTTTCTTATTGACGATGAAACACAGAAATTGCATCGGAATTAAATACAAAAGGCACAATGCCGACTTAAGTACAAGAACACTGACTCTTCTTACTGTCAATGTTTGAACAATTCCTGTGACACTAGTTATAGATTCCGATGCTTCACTTCAGGTTTACTGTATCCCTTGAACCTTCTTATCGACGATGAAACACAGAAATTGCATCGGAATTAAATACAAAAGGCACAATGCCGATTCATATACAAGATGACTGGCTCTTTTTACTCTCTATGATTTGAACCTTTCCTGCGAGACCGGTTTTAGATTCCGATGCTTCACTTCAAGTTTACTGTATCCCTTGGACATTCTTATTGACGACGAAACACAGAAATTGCATCGGAACTAAATAGAAAAAGCACAATGCCGACTAAAGTACAAGAAGACTGACTCTTCCTACTGTCTATGTTTTGAACCATTCCTGTGACACTAGTTATTGATTCCGATGCTTCACTTCAGGTTTACTGTATCCCTCTGACCTTCTTATTGACGATGTAACACAGAAATTGCATCGGAATTAAATACAAAAGGCACAATGCCGTTTCATATACAAGATGACTGGCTCTTTTTACTCTCTATGATTTGAACCTTTCCTGCGAGACCGGTTTTAGATTCCGATGCTTCACTTCAAGTTTACTGTATCCCTTGGACATTCTTATTGACGACGAAACACAGAAATTGCATCGGAACTAAATAGAAAAAGCACAATGCCGACTAAAGTACAAGAAGACTGACTCTTCCTACTGTCTATGTTTTGAACCATTCCTGTGACACTAGTTAAAGATTCCGATGCTTCGCATCAGGTTCACTGTATCGCTCTGACCTTCTTATTGATGATGAAACACAGAAATTGCATCGCAATTAAATAGAAAAGGCACAATGCCGACTTAAGTACAAGAAGACTGACTGTTCTTCCTGTCTATGATTTGAACCATTCCTGTGACACTAGTTTTAGATTACAATGCTTCACTGCGGGTTTACTGTATCCCTTGGACCTTCTTATTGACGACGAAACACATAAGTTGCATCGGAATTAAATAGAAAAAGCACAATGCCGACTTAAGTACAAGAAGACTGACTCTTCTTACTGTGTATGTTTTGAACCCTTCCTGTGACACTGGTTATACATTCCGATGCTTCACGTCAGGTTTACTGTAACCCTCTGACCTCCTTATTGACCACGTAACACAGAAATTGCATCGGAAATAAATAGAAAAGGCACAATGCCGACTTAACTACAAGAAGTCTGAGGCATCCTACTGTCTATGTTTTGAACCATTCCTGTGACACTAGTTATAGATTCCGATGCTTCACTTGAGGTTCACTGAACCACTCTGACCTTCTTATTGACGATGAAACACAGAAATTGCAACGGAATTAAATACAAGAGGCACAATGTCGACTTAAGTACAAGAAGACATACTCTTCTTACTGTCTATGATTTGAACCATTCCTGTTGCACTTGTTGTAGATTCCGATGCTTAACTTCAGGTGTACTGTATCTCTTGGACCTTCTTATTGACGATGAAACACATAAATTGCTTCGGGATTAAATACAAAACGCACAATGCCGACGTAAGTACAAGTAGACTGACTCTTCTTACTGTCTATGTTTTGAACAATTCCTGTGACACTAGTTATAGATTCCGATGCTTCACTTCAGGTTTTCTGTATCCCTTGGACCTTCTTACTGACGACGAAACACAGGATTTGCATCGGAATTAAACAGAAAAGGCACAATGCCGACTTCAGTACAAGAAGACTGACTCTTCCTACTGTCTCTGCTTTGACCCATACCTGTGACACTAGTTAAAAATTCCGATGCTTCACTTCAGGTTTACTGAAACCCTCTGACCTTCTTATTGACGACGAAACATAGAAATTGCATCGGAATTAAATACAAAACGCACAATGCCGACTTAAGTACAAGGAGACTGACTCTTCTTTCTGACTATGTTGTGAACATTTCCTGTGAGCCCAGTTTTAGATTCCGATGCTTCACTATATGTTTATTGTATCCCTTTTACCTTCTTATTGACGATGAAACACAGAAATTGCATCGGAATTAAATACAAAAGGCACAATGCCGACTTAATTACAACAAGACTGACTCTTCTTACTGTCTATGATTTGAACCAATCCGGTGACACTAGTTATAGTTTCCGATGCCTCACTTCAGGTTTACTGTATCACTTGGTCTTTCTTATTGACGATGAAACACAGAAATTGCATCGGAATTAAATACAAAAGGCACAATGCCGACTTAAGTACAAGAACACTGACTATTCTTACTGTCTATGTTTTGAACCATTCCTGTGACACTAGTTATGAATTCCGATGCTTCACTTCAGGTTTACTGCATCCGTTGGACCTTCTTATTGACGACGAAACACAGAAATTGCATCGGAATTAAATACAAAAGGCACAATGCCGACTTAAGGACAAGAGGACTGAATCTTCTTACTGTCTATGTTTTGAACCATTCCTGTGACACTAGTTATTGATTCCGATGCTTCACTTCTGGCTTACTGCATCCGTTGGACCATCTTATTGACGACGAAACACAGATATTGCATCAGAATTAGATAGGAAAGGCACAATGCCGACTTAAGTACAAGAAGACTGACTCTTCCTATTGTCTATGTTATGAACCATTCCTGTGACACTAATTATAGATTCCGATGCTTCACTTCAGGTTTGCTGTATCCCTCTGACCTTCTTATTGACGATGAAACACAGAAATTGCATCGGAATTAAATAGAAAAGGCACAAGGCGACTTAAGTACAAGAAGACTGACTCTTCGTAGAGTCTATGTTTTGAACCGTTCCTGCGACACTAGTTATAGATTCCGATGCTTCACTTCAGGTTTACCGTATCCCTCTGACATTCTTATTGTCGATGAAACACAGAAATTGCATCGGAATTAAATAGAAAAGGCACAATGCCGACTTAAGTACAAGAAAACTGACTCTTCTTACAGTCTATGTTTTGAACCATTCCTGTAACACTAGTTATAGATTCCGATGCTTCACTTCAAATTTACTGTATCCCTCTGACCTTCTTATTGACGATGAAACACTGTAATTGCATCGGAATTAAATACAAAAGGCACAATGCCGACTTAAGTACAAGAAGACTGACTCTTCTTACTGTCTATGATTTCAACCATTCCTGTGACACTAGTTATAGATTCCGATGCTTCACTTCAGGTTTACTGTATCCCTTGAACCTTCTTATTGACGATGAAACACAGAAATTGCATCGTAATTAAATACAAAAGGCACAATGACGACTTAAGTACAAGAAGACTGACTCTTCCTACTGTCTATGAGTTGAACCATTCCTGTGACACTAGTTATAGTTTCCGATGCTTCACTTCAGGTTTACTGTATCACTTGGACTTTCTTATTGACGATGAAACACAGAAATTGCATCGGAATTAAATACAAAAGGCACAATGCCGACTTAAGTACAAGAACACTGACTCTTCTTACTGTCAATGTTTGAACAATTCCTGTGACACTAGTTATAGATTCCGATGCTTCACTTCAGGTTTACTGTATCCCTTGAACCTTCTTATCGACGATGAAACACAGAAATTGCATCGGAATTAAATACAAGAGGCACAATGCCGACTTAAGTACAAGAAGACTGACTCTTCTTACTGTCTATGTTTGAACCATTCCTGTGACACTAGTTATAGATTCCGATGGTTCACTTCTGGTTTACTGATTCCCTCTGACCTTCTTATTGACGATGAATCACAGAAACTGTATCGGAATTAAATACAAAAGACACAATGCCGACTCAAATACAAGATGACTGGCTCTTCCCACTCTCTATGTTTTGAATCTTTCCTGAGAGACCGGTTTTAGATTCCGGTGCTTCACTTGAGGCTTACTGCACCCCTTGGATCTTCTTATTGATGACGAAACACAGAAATTGCATCGGAATTAAATAGGAAAGGCACAATGCTGACTTAAGTACAAGAGGACTGGCTCTTCTTACTGTCTATGTTTTGAACCATTCCTGTGACACTAGTTATAGATTCCGATGCTTCACTTCAGGTTTATTGCATCCGTTGGACCATCTTATTGACGACGAAACACAGAAATTCCATCGGAATTAAATAGGAAAGGCACAATGCCGACTTAAGTACAAGAAGACTGACTCTTCCTATTGTCTATGTTTTGAACCATTCCTGTGACACTAGTTATAGATTCCGAAGCTTCACTTCAGGTTTACTGTATCCCTCCGACCTTCTTATTGACGATGAAACACAGAAATTGCATCGGAATGAAATAGAAAAGGAACAATGCCGACTTAAGTACAAGAAGACTGACTCTTCTTACTGTCTATGTTTTGAACCATTCCTGTGACTCTAGTTATAGATTCCGATGCTTCACTTCAGGTTTTCTGTATCCCTTGGACTTTCTTATTGACGACGAAACACAGAATTTGCATCGGAATTAAATAGAAGAGGCACAATGCCGACTTAAGTACAGGAAGACTGACTCTTCCTACTGTCTATGTTTTGAACCATTCCTGTGACACTAGTTATGAATTCCGATGTTTCACTTCAGGTTTACTGCATCCGTTGGACCCTCTTATTGACGACGAAACACAGAAATTGCATCGGAATTAAATACAAAAGGCACAATGCCGACTTAAGGACAAGAGGACTGACTCTTCTTACTGTCTATGTTTTGAACCATTCCTGTGACACTAGTTATAGATTCAGATGCTTCACTTCTGGCATACTGCATCCGTTGGACCATCTTATTGACGACGAAACACAGATATTGCATCAGAATTAAATAGGAAAGGCACAATGCCGACTTAAGTACAAGAAGACTGACTCTTCCTATTGTCTATGTTATGAACCATTCCTATGACACTAATTATAGATTCCGATGCTTCACTTCAGGTTTACTGTATCCCTCTGACCTTCTTATTGACGATGAAGAACAGAAATTGCATCGGAATTAAATAGAAAAGGCACAATGGCGACTTAAGTACAAGAAGACTGACTCTTCCTAGTGTCTATGTTTTGAACCGTTCCTGCGACACTAGTTATAGATTCCGATGCTTCACTTCAGGTTTACCGTATCCCTCTGACATTCTTATTGTCGATGAAACACAGAAATTGCATCGGAATTAAATAGAAAAGGCACAATGCCGACTTAAGTACAAGAAGACTGACTTTTCTTACAGTCTATGTTTTGAACCATTCCTGTAACACTAGTTATAGATTCCGATCCTTCAAATTTACTGTATCCCTCTGACCTTCTTATCGACGATGAAACACTGTAATTGCATCGGAATTAAATACAAAAGGCACAATGCCGACTTAAGTACATGAAGACTGACTCTTCTTACTGACTATGATTTGAACATTTCCTGTGAGACAAGTTTTAGATTCCGATGCTTCACTATCTGTTTACTGTATCCCTTGGACCTTCTTATTGACGATGAAACACAGAAATTGCAACGGAATTAAATACAAAAGGCAGAATGCCGACTTAAGTACAAGAAGACTGACTCTTCTTACTGTCTATGTTTTCAACCATTCCTGTGACACTAGTTATAGATTCCGATGCTTCACTTCAGGTTTACTGTATCCCTTGAACCTTCTTATTGACGATGAAACACAGAAATTGCATCGGAATTAAATACAGAAGGCACAATGACGACTTAAGTACAAAAAGACTGACTCTTCCTACTGTCTATGTTTTGAACCATTCCTGTGACACTAGTTATGGATTCCGATGCTTCACTTCAGGTTTACTGCATCCGTTGGACCTTCTTATTGACGACGAAACACAGAAATTGAATCGGAATTAAATAGAAAATCACAATGCTGACATAAGTACAAGAAGACTGACTCTTCAGACTGACTATGATTTGAACATTTCCTGTGAGACCAGTTTTAGATTCCGATGCTTCACTATTTGTTTACTGTATCCCAAGGACCCTCTTGTTGACGATGAAACACAGAAATTGCATCGGAATTAAATACAAAAGCACAATGCCGACTTAAGTACAAGAAGACTGACTCTTCTTGCTGTGTATGTTTTGAACCTTTCCTGTGACACTAGTTATAGATTCCGATGCTTCACTACAGGTTTACTGTATCCTTCTGACCTTCTTATTGACGATGAAACACAGAAATTGCATTGGAATTAAATAGAAAAGGCACAATGCCGACATAAGTACAAGAAGACATGCTCTTCATACTGTCTATGTTTTGAACCATTCCCGTGACACTAGTTATAGATTCCGATGCTTCACTTCAGGTTTTCTATATCCCTTGGACCTTTTTATTGACGACGAAACACAGAATTTGCATCGGAATTAAATAAAAAAGGCACAATGCCGACTTAAGTACTGGAAGACTGACTCTTCCTACTGTCTCTGTTTTGAACCATTCCTGTGACACTAGTTATAGATTCCGATGCTTCACTTAAGGTTTACTAATTCCCTCTGACCTTCTTATTGACGATGAAACACAGAAATTGCATCGGAATTAAATACAAAAGGCACAATGCCGACTTAAGTACAAGAAGACTGATTCTTCTTTCTGACTATTTTGCGAACATTTCCTGTGAGACCAGTTATAGATTCCGATGCTTCACTATGTGTTTACTGTATCCGTTGGACCTTCTAATTGACGATGAAACACAGAAATTGCATCGGGATTAAATACAAAAGGCACAATGCCGACTGAAGTACAAGAAGACTGACTCTTCTTACTGTCTATGTTTTGAACCATTCCTGTGTCACTAGTTATAAATTCCGATGCTTCACTTCAGGTTTACTGAATCCCCCTAACCTTCTTATTGACGATGAATCACAGCAATTGCATCGGAATTAAATACAAAAGGCACCATGTCGACTCAAGTACAAGAAGACAGACTCTTCTTACTGTCTATGTTTTTAACCTTTTCTGTAACACTAGTTATAGATTCCGATGCTTCACTACAGGTTTACTGTATCCCTTGGACTTTGTTATTGACGATGATACACAGAAATTGCATTGGACTTAAATACAAAATGCACAATGTCGACTTAAGTACAAGAAGACTGATTTTTCGTACTGACTATGTTGTGAACATTTCCTGTGAGACCAGTTTTAGATTCCGATGCTTCACTATATGTTTACTGTATCCCTTGGACCTTCTTATTAACTAACAAACACAGAAATTGCATCGGAATTAAATACAAAAGGCACAATGCCGACATAAGTGCAAGAAGACTGACTATTCCTACTGTCTATGTTTTAAACATTCCTGTGACACTAGTTATAGATTCGGATGCTTCACTTCAGGTTTACTGTATCCCTCTGACCTTCTTATTGACGATGAAACACAGAAATTGCATCGGAATTAAATACAAAAGGCACAATGCCGATTCATATACAAGATGACTGGCTCTTCTTACTCTCTATGTTTTGAACCTTTCCTGCGAGACCGGTTTTCGATTCCGATGCTTCACTTCAGGTTTACTGTATCCCTTGGACCTTCTTATTGACGACGAAACACAGAAATTGCATCGGAATTAAATACAAAAGGCACAATGCTGACTAAAGTACAAGAAGACTGACTCTTCCTACTGTCTATGTTTTGAACCATTCCTGTGACACTAGTTAAAGATTCCGATGCTTCACATCAGGTTTACTGTATCGCTCTGACCTTCTTATTGTTGATGAAACACAGAAATTGCATCGGAATTAAATAGAAAAGTCACAATGCCGACTTAAGTACAAGAAGACTGACTGTTCTTCCTGTCTATGTGTTGAACCATTCCTGTGACGCTAGTTTTAGATTACAATGCTTCACTGCGGGTTTACAGTATCCCTCGGACCTTCTTATTGACGACGAAACACATAAGTTGCATCGGAATTAAATAGAAAAAGCACAATGCCGACTTAAGTACAAGAAGACTGACTCTTCTTACTGTGTATGTTTTGAACCATTCCTGTGACACTAGTTATAGATTCCGATGGTTCACTTATGGTTTACTGATTCCCTCTGACCTTCTTATTGACGATGAATCACAGAAACTGCATCGGAATTAAATACAAAAGACACAATGCCGACTCAAATACAAGATGACTGGCTCTTCCTACTCTCTATGTTTTGAATCTTTCCTGAGAGACCGGTTTTAGATTCCGGTGCTTCACTTGAGGCTTACTGTACCCCTTGGATCTTCTTATTGACGACGAAACACAGAAATTGCATCGGAATTAAATAGGAAAGGCACAATGCTGACTTAAGTACAAGAGGACTGGCTATTCTTACTGTCTATGTTTTGAACCATTCCTGTGACACTAGTTATAGATTCCGATGTTTCACTTCAGGTTTACTGCATCCGTTGGACCATTTTATTGACGACGAAACACAGAAATTGCATCGGAATTAAATAGCAAAGGCACATTGCCGACTTAAGTACAAGAAGACTGACTCTTCCTATTGTCTATGTTTTGAACCATTCCTGTGACACTAGTTATAGATTCCGATACTTCACTTCAGGTTTACTGTATCCCTCCGACCTTCTTATTGACGATGAAACACAGAAATTGCATCGGAATTAAATAGAAAAGGCACAATGCCGACATAAGTACAAGAAGACTGACTCTTCTTACTGTCTATGTTTTGAACCATTCCTGTGACACTAGTTATAGATTCCGATGCTTCACTTCAGGTTTTCTGTATCCCTTGGACCTTCTTATTGACGACGAAACACAGAATTGGCATCGGAATTAAATAGAAAAGGCACAATGCCGACTTAAGTACAGGAAGACTGACTCTTCCTACTGTCTATGTTTTGAACCATTCCTGTGACACTAGTTATGAATTCCGATGCTTCACTTCAGGTTTACTGCATCCGTTGGACCTTCTTATTGACGACGAAACACAGAAATTGCATCGGAATAAAAATACAAAAGGCACAATGCCGACTTAAGGACAAGAGGACTGACTCTTCTTACTGTCTATGTTTCGAACCATTCCTGTGACACTAGTTATAGATTCAGTTGCTTCACTTCTGGCTTACTGCATCCGTTGGACCATCTTATTGACGACGAAACAAAGATATTGCATCAGAATTAGATAGGAAAGGCACAATGCCGACTTAAGTACAAGAAGACTGACTCTTCCTATTGTCTATTTTATGAACCATTCCTATGACACTAATTATAGATTCCGATGCTTCACTTCAGGTTTACTGTATCCCTCTGACCTTCTTATTGACGTTGAAGAACAGAAATTGCATCGGAATTAAATAGAAAAGGCACAATGGCGACTTAAGTACAAGAAGACTGACTCTTCCTAGTGTCTATGTTTTGAACCGTTCCTGCGACACTAGTTATAGATTCCGATGCTTCACTTCAGGTTTACCGTATCCCTCTGACATTCTTATTGTCGATGAAACACAGAAATTTCATCGGAATTAAATAGAAAAGACACAATGCCGACTTAAGTACAAGAAGACTGACTCTTCTTACAGTCTATGTTTTGAACCATTCCTGTAACACTAGTTATAGCTTCCGATGCTTCAAATTTACTGTATCCCTCTGACCTTCTTATTGACGATGAAACACTGTAATTGCATCGGAATTAAATACAAAAGGCACAATGCCGAATTAAGTACAAGAAGACTGACTCTTCTTACTGACTATGATTTGAACATTTCCTGTGAGACCAGTTTTAGATTCCGATGCTTCACTATGTGTTTACTGTATCCCTCTGACCTTCTTATTGACGATGAAACACAGAAATTGCAACGGAATTAAATACAAAAGGCAGAATGCCGACTTAAGTACAAGAAGATTGACTCTTCTTACTGTCTATGTTTTCAACCATTCCTGTGACACTAGTTATAGATTCCGATGCTTCACTTCAGGTTTACTGTATCCCTTGAACCTTCTTATTGACGATGAAACACAGAAATTGCATCGGAATTAAATACAAAAGGCACAATGACGACTTAAGTACAAGAAGACTGACTCTTCCTACTGTCTATGTTTTGAACCATTCCTGTGACACTAGTTATGGATTCCGATGCTTCACTTCAGGTTTACTGCATCCGTTGGACCTTCTTATTGACGACGAAACACAGAAATTGAATCGGAATTAAATAGAAAATCACAATGCTGACATAAGTACAAGAAGATTGACTCTTCTGACTGACTATGATTTGAACATTTCCTGTGAGACCAGTTTTAGATTCCGATGCTTCACTATTTGTTTACTGTATCCCAAGGACCCTCTTGTTGACGATGAAACACAGAAATTGCATCGGAATTAAATACAAAAGCACTATGCCAACTTAAGTACAAGAAGACTGACTCTTCTTGCTGTGTATGTTTTGGACCTTTCCTGTGACACTAGTTATAGATTCCGATGCTTCACTACAGGTTTACTGTATCCTTCTGACCTTCTTATTGACGATGAAATACAGAAATTGCATCGGAATTAAATAGAAAAGGCACAATGCCGACTTAAGTACAAGAAGACTGACTCTTCTTACAGTCTATGTTTTGAACCATTCCTGTAACACTAGTTATAGCTTCCGATGCTTCAAATTTACTGTATCCCTCTGACCTTCTTATTGACGATGAAACACAGAAATTGCATCGGAATTAAATACAAAAGCACTATGCCAACTTAAGTACAAGAAGACTGACTCTTCTTGCTGTGTATGTTTTGAACCTTTCCTGTGACACTAGTTATAGATTCCGATGCTTCACTACAGGTTTACTGTATCCCTTTGACCTTGTTATTGACGATGAAACACAGAAATTGCATTGGACTTAAATACAAAATGCACAATGTCGACTTAAGTACAAGAAGACTGATTTTTCGTACTGACTATGTTGTGAACATTCCCTGTGAGACCAGTTTTAGATTCCGATGCTTCACTATATGTTTACTGTATCCCTTGGACCTTCTTATTAACTATGAAACACAGAAATTGCATCGGAATTAAATACAAAAGGCACAATGCCGACATAAGTGCAAGAAGACTGACTATTCCTACTGTCTATGTTTTAAACATTCCTGTGACACTAGTTATAGATTCCGATGCTTCACTTCAGGTTTACTGTATCCCTCTGACCTTCTTATTGACGATGAAACACAGAAATTGCATCGGAATTAAATACAAAAGGCACAATGCCGATTCATATACAAGAAGACTGGCTCTTCTTACTCTCTATGTTTTGAACCTTTCCCGCGAGACCGGTTTTCGATTCCGATGCTTCACTTCATGTTTACTGTATCCCTTGGACCTTCTTATTGACGACGAAACACAGAAATTGCATCGGAATTAAATACAAAAGGCACAATGCTGACTAAAGTACAAGAAGACTGACTCTTCCTACTGTCTATGTTTTGAACCATTCCTGTGACACTAGTTAAAGATTCCGATGCTTCACATCAGGTTTACTGTATCGCTCTGACCTTCTTATTGATGATGAAACACAGAAATTGCATCGGAATTAAATAGAAAAGTCACAATGCCGACTTAAGTACAAGAAGACTGACTGTTCTTCCTGTCTATGTTTTGAACCATTCCTGTGACACTAGTTTTAGATTACAATGCTTCACTGCGGGTTTACAGTATCCCTTGGACCTTCTTATTGACGACGAAACACATAAGTTGCATCGGAATTAAATAGAAAAAGCACAATGCCGACTTAAGTACAAGAAGACTGACTCTTCTTACTGTCTATGATTTGAACCATTCCTGTGACACTAGTTATAGTAGTCGATGCTTCACTTCAGGTTTACTGTATCCCTTGGACCTTCTTATTGACGACGAAACACAGAAATTGCATCGGAATTAAATAGAAAAGGCACAATGCCGACTTAACTTCAAGAATACTGACTCTTCCAACTGTCTATGTTTTGAACCATTCGTGTGATACTAGTTATAGAATCCGATGCCTCACTTCAGGTTTACTGTATCCCTCTGACCTTCTTATTGACGAAAAACACAGAAATTGCATCGGAATTAAATACAAAAAGCACAATGCCGACTTAAATACAAGAAGACTGACTCTTCCTACTGTGTATGTTTTGAACCGTTCCTGTGACACTGGTTATACATTCCGATGCTTCACGTCAGGTTTACTGTAACCCTCTGACCTCCTTATTGACGACGAATCACAGAAATTGCATCGGAAATAAATAGAAAAGGCACAATGCCGACTTAACTACAAGAAAACTGACTCATCCTACTGTCTATGCTTTGAACCATTCCTGTGACACTAGTTATAGATTCCGATGCTTCACTTGAGGTTCACTGAACCACTCTGACCTTCTTATTGACGATGAAACACAGAAATTGCAACGGAATTAAATACAAAATGCACAATGTCGACTTAAGTACAAGAAGACTGATTTATCGTACTGACTATGTTGTGAACATTCCCTGTGAGACCAGTTTTAGATTCCGATGCTTCACTATATGTTTACTGTATGCCTTGGACCTTCTTATAAATTATGAAACACAGAAATTGCATCGGAATTAAATACAAAAGGCACAATGCCGACTTAGGTACAAGAACACTGACTCTTCCTACTGTCTATGCTTTGAACCATTCCTGTAACACTAGTTATAGATTCCGATGCTTCACTTTAGGTTTACTGTATCCCTCTGACCTTCTTATTGACGATGAAACACAGAAATTGCATCGGAATTAAATACAAAAAGCACAATGCCGACTTAAGTACAAGAAGGCTGACTCTTCCCACTGTGTATGTTTTGAACCGTTCCTGTGACACTGGTTATACATTCCGATGCTTCACGTCAGGTTTTCTGTAACCCTCTGACCTCCTTATTGACGACGAAACACAGAAATTGCATCGGAAATAAATAGAAAAGGCACAATGCCGACTTAACTACAAGAAGACTGACTCATCCTACTGTCTATGTTTTGAACCATTCCTGTGACACTAGTTATAGATTCCGATGCTTCACTTGAGGTTCACTGAACCACTCTGACCTTCTTATTGACGATGAAACACAGAAATTGCAAAGGAATTAAATACAAAAGGCACAATGTCGACTTAAGTACAAGAAGACAGACTTTTCTTACTGTCTATGATGCGAACCTTTTATGTGACACTAGTTATAGATTCCGATGCTTCACTTCAGTTTTACTGTATCCCTCTGACCTTTTTGTTGATGATGAAACACAGAAATTGCATCGGAACTAAATAGAAAAGGCACAATGCCGACTTAAGTACAAGAAGACTGACTCTTCTTACAGTCTATGATTTGAACCATTCCTGCTGCACTAGTTGTAGATTCCGATGCTTAACTTCAGGTGTACTGTATCCCTTGGACCGTCTTATTGACGATGAAGCACAGAAATTGCTTCGGGATTAAATACAAAACGCACAATGCCGACGTAAGTACGAGTAGACTGACTCTTCTTACTGTCTATGTTTTGAACAATTCCTGTGACACTAGTTATAGATTCTGATGCTTCACTTCAGTTTTACTGTATGCCTCTGACCTTCTTATTGACGATGAAACACAGAAATTGCATCGGAATTAAATACAAAAGGCACAATGCCGGCTTAACTACAAGAGGACTGCCTCTTCTTACTGTCTATGTTTTGAACCATTAATGTGACACTAGTTATAGATTACAATGCTTCACTGCGGTTTACAGTATCCCTTGGACCTTCTTATTGACGACGAAACACATAAGTTGCATCGGAATTAAATAGAAAAAGCACAATGCCGACTTAAGTACAAGAAGACTGACTCTTCTTACTGTCTATGATTTGAACCATTCCTGTGACATTAGTTATAGTTGTCGATGTTTCACTTCAGGTCTACTGTATCCCTCTGACCATCTTATTGACGATGAAACACAGAAATTGCATCGGAATTAAATACAAAAGGCACAATGCCGACTTAAGTACAAGAAGACTGACTCTTCTTACTATCTATGTTTTGAACCATTCCTGTGACACTAGTTATAGATTCCGATGCTTCACTTCAGGTTTACTGTATCCCTTGGACCTTCTTATTGACGACGAAACACAGAAATTGCATCGGAATTAAATAGAAAAGGCACAATGCCGACTTAAGTTCAAGAAGACTGACTCTTCCAACTGTCTATGTTTTGAACCGTTCGTGTGATACTAGTTATAGAATCCGATGCCTCACTTCAGGTTTACTGTATCCCTTGGACCTTCTTATTGACGATGAAACACAGAAATTGCATCGGAATTAAATACAAAAAGCACAATGCCAACTTAGGTACAAGAACACTGACTCTTCCTACTGTCTATGCTTTGAACCATTCCTGTAACACTAGTTATAGATTCCGATGCTTCACTTTAGGTTTACTGTATCCCTCTGACCTTCTTATTGACGATGAAACACAGAAATTGCGTCGGAATTAAATACAAAAAGCACAATGCCGACTTAAGTACAAGAAGGCTGACTCTTCCTACTGTGTATGTTTTGAACCGTTCCTGTGACACTGGTTATACATTCCGATGCTTCACGTCAGGTTTACTGTAACCCTCTGACCTCCTTATTGACGACGAAACACAGAAATTGCATCGGAAATATATAGAAATGGCACAATGCCGACTTAACTACAAGAAGACTGACTCATCCTACTGTCTATGCTTTGAACCATTCCTGTGACACTAGTTATAGATTCCGATGCTTCACTTGAGGTTCACTGAACCACTCTGACCTTCTTATTGACGATGAAACACAGAAATTGCAACGGAATTAAATACAAAAGGCACAATGTCGACTTAAGTACAAGAAGACAGACTCTTCTTACTGTCTATGATGCGAACCTTTTATGTGACACTAGTTATAGATTCCGATGCTTCACTTCAGTTTTACTGTATCCCTCTGACCTTTTTGTTGATGATGAAACACAGAAATTGCATCGGAATTAAATAGAAAAGGCACAATGCCGACTTAAGTACAAGAAGACTGACTCTTCTTACAGTCTATGATTTGAACCATTCCTGCTGCACTAGTTGTAGATTCCGATGCTTAACTTCAGGTGTACTGTATCCCTTGGACCGTCTTATTGACGATGAAGCACAGAAATTTGTTTCGGGATTAAATACAAAACGCACAATGCCGACGTAAGTACGAGTAGACTGACTCTTCTTACTGTCTATGTTTTGAACAATTCCTGTGACACTAGTTATAGATTCTGATGCTTCACTTCACTTTTACTGTATCCCTCTGACCTTCTTATTGACGATGAAACACAGAAATTGCATCGGAATTAAATACAAAAGGCACAATGCCGGCTTAACTACAAGAGGACTGCCTCTTCTTACTGTCTATGTTTTGAACCATTAATGTGACACTAGTTATAGATTCCGATGCTTCACTTCAGGTTTACTGCATCCGTTGGACCTTCTTATTGACGATGAAACACAGAAATTTCATCGGAATTAAATAGGAAAGGCACAATGCCGACTAATGTACAAGAAGACTGACTCTTCCTATTGTCTATGTTTCGAACCATTCCTGTGACACTAGTTATAGATTCCGATGCTTCACTTCAGGTTTACTGTATCCCTCTGACCTTCTTATTGACGATGAAACACAGAAATTGCATCGGAATTAAATAGAAAAGGCACAATGCCGACTTAAGTACAAGAAGACTGACTCTTCTTACTGTCTATGCTTTGAACCATTCCTGTGACACTAGTTATAGATTCCGTTGCTTCACTTCAGGTTTTCTGTATCCCTTGGACCTTCTTATTGACGACGAAACACAGAATTTGCATCGGAATTAAACAGAAAAGGCACAATGCCGACTTCAGTACAAGAAGACTGACTCTTCCTACTGTCTCTGCTTTGACCCATTCCTGTGACACTAGTTATAAATTCCGATGCTTCACTTCAGGTTTACTGAATCCCTCTGTCCTTCTAATTGACGATGAAACACAGAAATTGCGTCGGAATTAAATACAAAACGCACAATGCCGACTTAAGTACAAGAAGACTGACTCTTCTTTCTGACTATGTTGTGAACATTTACTGTGAGCCCAGTTTTAGATTCCGATGCTTCACTATATGTTTATTGTATCCCTTTTACCTTCTTATTGACGATGAAACACAGAAATTGCATCGGAATTAAATACAAAAGCCACAATGCCGACTTAATTACAAGAAGACTGACTCTTCTTACTGTCTATGATTTGAACCATTTCGGTGACACTAGTTATAGTTTCCGATGCTTCACTTCAGGTTTACTGTATCACTTGGACTTTCTTATCGACGATGAAACACAGAAATTGCATCGGAATTAAATACAAAAGCCACAATGCCGACTTAATTACAAGAAGACTGACTCTTCTTACTGTCTATGTTTGAACCATTTCTGTGACACTAGTTACAGATTCCGTTGGTTCACTTCTGGTTTACTGATTCCTTCTGACCTTCTTATTAACGATGAATCACAGAAACTGCATCGGAATTAAATACAAAAGGCACAATGCAGACTCAAATACAAGATGACTGGCTCTTCCTACTCTCTATGTTTTGAATCTTTCCTGAGAGACCGGTTTTGGACTCCGGTGCTTCACTTGAGGCTTACTGTATCCCTTGGATCTTCTTATTGACAACGAAACACAGAAGTTGCATCGGAATTAAATAGGAAAGGCACAATGCTGACTTAAGTACAAGAGGACTGGCTCTTCTTACTGTCTGTGTTTTGAACCATTCCTGTGACACTAGTTATAGATTCCGATGCTTCACTTCAGGTTTACTGCATCCGTTGGACCATCTTATTGACGACGAAACACAGAAATTGCATCGGAATTAAATAGGAAAGGCTCAATGCCGACTTAAGTACAAGAAGACTGACTTTTCCTATTGTCTATGTTTTGAACCATTCCTGTGACACTAATTATAGATTCCGATGCTTCACTTCAGGTTTACTGTATCACTTGGACTTTCTTATCGACGATGAAACACAGAAATTGCATCGGAATTAAATACAAGAGGCACAATGCCGACTTAAGTACAAGAAGACTGACTCTTCTTACTGTCTATGTTTGAACCATTCCTGTGACACTAGTTACAAATTCCGATGCTTCACTTCAGGTTTACTGTATCCCTCTGACCTTCTTATTGACGATGAAACACAGAAACTGCATCGGAATTAAATAGAAAAGGCACAATGCCGACTTAAGTACAAGAAGACTGACTCTTCTTACTGTCTATGTTTTGAACCATTCCTGTGACACTAGTTATAGATTCCGATGCTTCACTTCAGGTTTTCTGTATCCCTTGGACCTTCTTATTGACGACGAAACACAGAATTTGCATCGGAATTAAATAGAAAAGGCACAATGCCGGCTTAAGTACAGGAAGACTGACTCTTCCTATTGTCTATGTTATGAACCATTCCTGTGACACTAATTATAGATTCCGATGCTTCACTTCAGGTTTACTGTATCTCTCTGACCTTCTTATTGACGATGAAACACAGAAATTGCATCTGAATTAAATAGAAAAGGCACAATGGCGACTTAAGTACAAGAAGACTGACTCTTCCTAGTGTCTATGTTATGAACCATTCCTGTGACACTAATTATAGTTTCCGATGCTTCACTTCAGGTTTACTGTATCCCTCTGACCGTCTTATTGACGATGAAACACAGAAATTGCATCGGAATTAAATAGAAAAGGCACAATGGCGACTTAAGTACAAGAAGACTGACTCTTCCTAGTGTCTATATTTTGAACCGTTCCTGCGACACTAGTTATAGATTCCGATGCTTCACTTCAGGTTTACCGTATCCCTCTGACATTCTTATTGTTGATGAAACACATAAATTGCATCGGAATTAAATAGAAATGGCACAATGCCGACTTAAGTACAAGAAGACTGACTCTTCTTACTGACTATGATATGAACATTTCCTGTGAGACCAATTTTAGATTCCGATGCTTCACTATCTGTTTACTGTATCCCTTGGACCTTCTTATTGACGATGAAACACAGAAATTGCAACGGATCTAAATACAAAAGGCAGAATGCCGACTTAAGTACAAGAAGTCTGACTCTTCTTACTGTCTATGTTTTCAACCATTCCTGTGACACTAGTTATAGATTCCGATGCTTCACTTCAGGTTTACTGTATCCCTTGAACATTCTTATTGACGATGAAACACAGAAATTGCATCGGAATTAAATACAATAGGCACAATGACGACTTAAGTACAAGAAGACAGACTCTTCCTACTGTCTATGATTTGAACCATTCCGGTGACACTAGTTATAGATTCCGATGCTTCACTTCAAATTTACTGTATCCCTCTGACCTTCTTATTGACGATGAAACACTGTAATTGCATCGGAATTAAATACAAAAGGCACAATGCCGACTTAAGTACAAGAAGACTGACTCTTCCTATTGTCTATGATTTGAACCATTCCGGTAACACTAGTTATAGTTTCCGATGCTTCACTTCGGGTTTACTGTATCACTTGGAATTTCTTATTGACGATGAGACACAGAAATTGCATCGGAATTAAATACAAAAGGCACAATGCCGACTTAAGTACAAGAACACTGACTCTTCTTACTGTCAATGTTTGAACAATTCCTGTGACACTAGTTATAGATTCCTATGCTTCACTTCAGGTTTACTGTATCCCTTGAACCATCTTATCGACGATGAAACACAGAAATTGCATCGGAATTAAATACAAGAGGCACAATGCCGACTTAAGTACAAGAATACTGACTCTTCTCACTGTCAATGATTGAACCATTCCTGTGACACTAGTTATAGATTCCGATGGTACACTTCTGGTTTACTGATTCCCTCTGACCTTCTTATTGACGATGAATAACAGAAACTGCATCGGAATTAAATACAAAAGACACAATGCCGACTCAAATACAAGATGACTGGCTCTTCCTACTCTCTATGTTTTGAATCTATCCTGAGAGACCGGTTTTAGAATCCGGTGCTTCACTTGAGGCTTACTGTACCCCTTGGATCTTCTTATTGAGGACGAAACACAGAAATTGCATCGGAATTAAATAGGAAAGGCACAATGCTGACTTAAGTACAAGAGGACTGGCTCTTCTTACTGTCTGTGTCTTGAACCATTCCTGTGACACTAGTTATAGATTCCGATGCTTCACTTCAGGTTTACTGCATCCGTTGGACCATCTTATTGACGACGAAACACAGAAATTGCATCGGAATTAAATAGGAAAGGCACAATGCCGACTTAAGTACAAGAAGACTGACTCTTCCTATTGTCTATGTTTTGAACCATTCCTGTGTCACTAGTTATAGATTCCGATGCTTCACTTCAGGTTTACTGTATCCCTCTGACCTTCTTATTGACGAGGAAACACAGAAATTGCATCGGAATTAAATAGAAAAGGCACAATGCCGACTTAAGTACAAGAAGACTGACTCTTCTTACTGTCTATGTTTTGAACCATTCCTGTGACACTAGTTATAGATTCCGATGCTTCACTTCAGGTTTTCTGTATCCCTTGGACCTTCTTATTGACGACGAAACACAGAATTTGCATCGGAATTAAATAGAAAAGGCACAATGCCGACTTAAGTACAGGAGGACTGACTCTTCCTACTGTCTATGTTTTGAACCATTCCTGTGACTCTAGTTATGAATTCCGATGCTTCACTTCAGGTTTACTGCATCCGTTAGACCTTCTTATTGACGACGAAACACAGAAATTGCATCGGAATTAAATACAAAAGGCACAATGCCGACTTAAGGACAAGAGGACTGACTCTTCTTACTGTCTATGTTTTGAAGCATTCCTGTGACACTAGTTATAGATTCCGTTGCTTCACTTCTGGCTTACTGCATCCGTTGGACCATCTTATTGACGACGAAACACAGATATTGCATCAGAATTAGATAGGAAAGGCACAATGCCGACTTAAGTACAAGAAGACTGACTCTTCTTACAGTCTATGTTTTGATCCATTCCTCTAACACTAGCTATAGATTCCGATGTTTCACTTCAGGTTTACTGTATCCCTCTGACCTTCTTATTGACGATGAAACACAGAAATTGCATCGGAATTAAATAGAAAAGGCACAATGCCGACTTAAGTTCAAGAAGACTGACTCTTCCTATTGTCTATGTTATGAACCACTCCTATGACACTAATTATAGATTCCGATGCTTCACTTCAGGTTTACTGTATCCCTCTGACCTTCTTATTGACGATGAAGAACAGAAATTGCATCGGAATTAAATAGAAAAGGCACAATGGCGACTTAAGTACAAGAAGACTGACTCTTCCTAGTGTCTCTGTTTTGAACCGTTCCTGCGACACTAGTTATAGATTCCGATGCTTCACTTCAGGTTTACCGTATCCCTCTGACACTCTTATTGTCGATGAAACACAGAAATTGCATCGGAATTAAATAGAAATGGCACAATGCCGACTTAAGTACAAGAAGACTGACTCTTCTTACAGTCTATGTTTTGAACCATTCCTCTAACACTAGTTATACGTTTCGATGCTTCACTTCAAATTTACTGTATCCCTCTGACCTTCTTATTGACGATGAAACACTGTAATTGCATCGGAATTAAATACAAAAGGCACAATGCCGACTTAAGTACAAGAAGACTGACTCTTCTTACTGACTATGATTTGAACATTTCCTGTGAGACTGACTCTTTTTACTGTCTATGTTTGAACCATTCCTGTGACACTAGTTACAGATTCCGATGGTTCACTTCTGGTTTACTGATTCCCTCTGACCTTCTTATTGACGATGAATCACACAAACTGCATCGGAATTAAATACAAAAGGCACAATGCCGACTCAAATACAAGATGACTGGCTCTTCCTACTCACTACGGTTTGAGTCTTTCCTGAGAGACCGGTTTTAGACTCCGGTGGCTTGAGGCTTACTGTATCCCGTGGATCTTCTTATTGACAACGAAACACAGAAATTGCATCGGAATTAAATAGGAAAGGCACAATGCTGACTTAAGTACAAGAGGACTGGCTCTTCTTAATGTCTATGTTTTGAACCATTCCTGTGACACTAGTTATAGTTTCCGATGCTTCACTGCAGGTTTACTGCATCCGTTGGACCATCTTATTGACGACGAAACACAGAAATTGCATCGGAATTAAATAGGAAAGACACAATGCCGACTTAAGTACAAGAAGACTAACTCTTCCTATTGTCTATGTTTTGAACCATTCCTGTGACACTAGTTATAGATTCCGATGCCTCACTTCAGGTTTACTGTATCCCTCTGACCTTCTTATTGACGATGAAACACAGAAATTGCATCGGAATTAAATAGAAAAGGCACAATGCCGACTTAAGTACAAGAGGACTGACTCTTCTTACTGTCTATGTTTTGAACCATTCCTGTGACACTAGTTATAGATTCCGATGCTTCACTTCAGGTTTACTGTATCCCTCTGACCTTCTTATTGACGATGAAACACTGTAATTGCATCGGAATTAAATACAAAAGGCACAATGCCGACTTAAGTACAAGAAGACTGACTCCTCTTACTGACTATGATTTGAACATTTCCTGTGAGACCAGTTTTAGATTCCGATGCTTCGCTATCTGTTTACTGTATCCCTGGACCTTCTTATTTACGATGAAACACAGAAATTGCAACGGAATTAAATACAAAGGGCAGAATGCCGACTTAAGTACAAGAAGACTGACTCTTCTTACTGTCTATGTTTTCAACCATTCCTGTGACACTAGTAATAGATTCCGATGCTTCACTTCAGGTTTACTGTATACCTTGAACCTTCTTATTGACGATGAAACACAGAAATTGCATCGGAATTAAATACAAAAGGCATAATGACGACTTAAGTACAAGAAGACTGACTCTTCCTGCTGTCTATGTTTTGAACCATTCCTGTGACACTAGCTATAGATTCCGATGCTTCACTTCAGGTTTACTGCATCCGTTGGACCATCTTATTGACGACGAAACACAGAAATTGCATCGGAATTAAATAGGAAAGGCACAATGCCGACCTAAGTACAAGAAGACTGACTCTTCCTATTGTCTATGTTTTGAACCATTCCTGTGACACTAGTTATAGATTCCGATGCTTCACTTCAGGTTTACTGTATCCCTCTGACCTTCTTATTGACGATGAAACACAGAAATTGCATCGGAATTAAATAGAAAAGGCACAATGGCGACTTAAGTACAAGAAGACTGACTCTTCCTAGTGTCTATGTTTTGAACCGTTCCTGCGACACTAGTTATAGATTCCGATGCTTCACTTCAGGTTTACCGTATCCCTCTGTCATTCATATTGTCGATGAAACACAGAAATTGCATCGGAATTAAATAGAAAAGGCACAATGCCGTTTTAAGTACAAGAAGACTGACTCTTCTTACAGTCTATGATTTGACCCATTCCTGTAACACTAGTTATAGATTCCGATGCTTCACTTCAAATTTACTGTATCCCTCTGACCTTCTTATTGACGATGAAACACTGTAATTGCATCGGAATTAAATACAAAAGGCACAATGCCGACTTAAGTACAAGAAGACTGACTCTTCTTACTGACTATGATTTGAACATTTCCTGTGAGACCAGTTTTAGATTCCGATGTTTCGGTATCTGTTTACTGTATCCCTGGACCTTCTTATTGTCGATGAAACACAGAAATTGTAACAGAATTAAATACAAAGGGCAGAATGCCGACTTAAGTACAAGAAGACTGACTCTTCTTACTGTCTATGTTTTCAACCATTCCCGTGACACTAGTAATAGATTCCGATGCTTCACTTCAGGTTTACTGTATCCCTTGAACCTTCTTATTGACGATGAAACACAGAAATTGCATCGGAATTAAATACAAAAGGCATAATGACGACTTAAGTACAAGACGACTGACTCTTCCTGCTGTCTATGTTTTGAACCATTCCTGTGACACTAGTTATAGCTTCCGATGCGTCACTTCAGGTTTACTGCATCCGTTGGACCTATTTATTGACGACGAAATACAGAAATTGAATCGGAATTAAATAGAAAATCACAATGCTGACATAAGTACAAGAAGACTGACTCTTCTCACTGACTATGATTTGAACATTTCCTGTGAGACCAGTTTTAGATTCCGATGCTTCACTATTTGTTTACTGTATCCCTAGGACCCTCTTGTTGACGATGAAACACAGAAATTGCATCGGAATTAAATACAAAAGCACACTGCCGACTTAAGTACAAGGAGACTGACTCTGCTTGCTGTGTATGTTTTGAACCATTCCTGTGACACTAGTTATAGATTCCGACGCTTCACTTCAGGTTTACTGTATCCTTCTGACCTTCTTATTGACGATGAAACACAGAAATTGCATCGGAATTAAATAGAAAAGGCACAATGCCGACTTAAGTACAAGAAGACATGCTCTTCTTACAGTCTATGTTTTGAACCATTCCTGTGACACTAGTTATAGATTCCGATGCTTCACTTCAGGTTTTCTGTATCCCTTGGACCTTCTTATTGACGACGAAACACAGAATATTCATCGGAATTAAATAGAAAAGGCACAATGCCCACTTAAGTACAGGAAGACTGACTCTTCCTACTGTCTCTGTTTTGAACCATTCCTGTGACACTAGTTATAGATTCCGATGCTTCACTTCAGGTTTACTAATTCCCTCTGACCTTCGTATTGACGATGAAACACAGAAATTGCATCGGAATTAAATACAAAAGGCACAATGCCGACTTAAGTACAAGATGACTGACTCTTCTTTCTGACTATGTTGCGAACATTTCCTGTGAGACCAGTTATAGATTCCGATGCTTCACTATGTGTTTACTGTATCCGTTGGACCTTCTAATTGACGATGAAACACAGAAATTGCATCGGAATTAAATACAAAAGGCACAATGCCGACTGACGTACAAGAAGACTGACTTTTCTTGCTGTGTATGTTTTGAACCATTCCTGTGACACTAGTTATAGATTCCGATGCTTCACTTCAGGTTTACCGTATCCCTCTGACCTTCTTACTGACAATGAAACACAGAAATTGCATCGGAATTAAATACAAAAGGCACAATGACGACTTAAGTACAAGAGGACTGACTCTTCCTACTGTCTATGTTTTCAACCATTCCAGTGACACTAGTTATAGATTCCGATTCTTCACTATCTGTTTACTGTATCCCTTGGACCTTCTTATTGACGATGAAACACAGAAATTGCAACGGAATTAAATACAAAAGGCACAATGCCAACTTAAGTACAAGAAGACTGACTCTTCTTACTGTCTATGTTTTCAACCACTCCTGTGACACTAGTTATAGATTCCGATGCTTCACTTCAGGTTTACTGTATCCCTTGAACCTTCTTATTGACAATGAAACACAGACATTGCATCGGAATTAAATACAAAAGGCACAATGACGACTTAAGTACAAGAAGACTGACTCTTCCTACTGTCTATGTTTTGAACCATTCCTGTGACACTAGGTATGGATTCCGATGCTTCACTTCAGGTTTACTGCATCCTTTGGACCTTCTTATTGACGACGAAACACAGAAATTGCATCGGAATTAAATACAAAAGGCACAATGCCGACTTAAGGACAAGAGGACTGACTCTTCTTACTGTCTATCTTTGAACCACTCCTGTGACACTAGTTATAGATTCCGATGCTTCACTTCTGGTTTTCTGTATCCCTTGGAACTTCTTATTGACGACGAAACACAGAATTTGCATCGGAATTAAATAGAAAAGGCACAATGCCCACTTAAGTACAAGAAGACTGACTCTTCCTACTGTCTCTGTTTTGAACCATTTCTGTGACACTAGTTATAGATTCCGATGCTTCACTTCAGGTTTACTAATTCCCTCTGACCTCCTTATTGACGATGAAACACAGAAATTGCATCGGAATTAAATACAAAAGGCACAATGCCGACTTAAGTACAAGAAGACTGACTCTTCTTACAGTCTATGTTTTGAACCATTCCTGTAACACTAGTTATAGATTCCGATGCTTCACTTCAAATTTACTGTATCCCTCTGACCTTCTTATTGACGATGAAACACAGTAATCGCATCGGAATTAAATACAAAACGCACAATGCCGACTTAAGTACAAGAAGACTGACTCTTCTTACTGACTATGTTGTGAACATTTCCAGTGAGACCAGTTTTAGATTCCGATGCTTCACTATATGTTTACTGTATCCCTTGCACGTTCATATTAACGATGAAACACAGAAATTGCATCGGAATTAAATACAAAAGGCACAATGTCGACTTAAGTGCAAGAAGACTGACTCTTCCTACTGTCTGTGTTTTAACCATTCCAGTGACTCTAGTTATAGATTCCGATGCTTCACTTCAGGTTTACTGTCTCCCTGTGACCTTCTTATTGACGACGAAACACAGAAATTGCATCGGAATTAAATATAAAGGGCACATAGCCGACTTAAGTACAAGAAGACTGACTCTTCCTATTGTCTATGTTTTGAACCATTCCTGTGACACTAGTTATAGATTCCGATGCTTCACTTCAGGTTTACTGTATCCCTCTGACCTTCTTATTGACGATGAAACACAGAAATTGCATCGGAATTAAATACAAAAGGCACAATGACGACTTAAGTACAAGAAGACTGACTCTTCCTGCTGTCTATGTTTTGAACCATTCCTGTGACACTAGTTATAGCTTCCGATGCTTGACTTCAGGTTTACTGCATCCGTTGGACCTATTTATTGACGACGAAACACAGAAATTGATTCGGAATTAAATAGAAAATCACAATGCTGACATAAGTACAAGAAGACTGACTCTTCTCACTGACTATGATTTGAACATTTCCTGTGAGACCAGTTTTAGATTCCGATGCTTCACTATTTGTTTACTGTATCCCTAGGACCCTCTTGTTGACGATGAAACACAGAAATTGCATCGGAATTAAATACAAAAGGACAATGCCGACTTAAGTACAAGAAGACTGACTCTTCTTGCTGTGTATGTTTTGAACCATTCCTGTGACACTAGTTATAGATTCCGACGCTTCACTTCAGGTTTACTGTATCCTTCTGACCTTCTTATTGACGATGAAACACAGAAATTGCATCGGAATTAAATAGAAAAGGCACAATGCCGCCTTAAGTACAAGAAGACATGCTCTTCTTACTGTCTATGTTTTGAACCATTCCTGTGACACTAGTTATAGATTCCGATGCTTCACTTCAGGTTTTCTGTATCCCTTGGACCTTCTTATTGACGACGAAACACAGAATTTGCATCGGAATTAAATAGAAAAGGCATAATGCCGACTTAAGTACAGGAAGACTGACTCTTCCTACTGTCTGTGTTTTGAACCATTCCTGTGACACTAGTTATACATTCCGATGCTTCACTTCAGGTTTACTAATTCCCTCTGACCTTCTTATTGACGATGAAACACAGAAATTGCATCGGAATTAAATACAAAAGGCACAATGCCGACTTAAGTACAAGAAGACTGTCTCTTCTTTCTGACTATGTTGCGAACATTTCCTGTGAGACCAGTTATAGATTCCGATGCTTCACTATGGGTTTTACTGAATCCGTTGGACCTTCTAATTGACGATGAAACACAGAAATTGCATCGGAATTAAATACAAAAGGCACAATCCCGACTGAAGTACAAGAAGACTGACTCTACTTGCTGTGTATGTTTTGAACCATTCCTGTGACACTAGTTATAGATTCCGATGCTTCACTTCAGGTTTACCGTATCCCTCTGACCTTCTTACTGACAATGAAACACAGAAATTGCATCGGAATTAAATACAAAAGGCACAATGACGACTTAAGTACAAGAGGACTGACTCTTCCTACTGTCTATGGTTTCAACCATTCCTGTGACACTAGTTATAGATTCCGATGCTTCATTATCTGTTTACTGTATCCCTTGGATTTTCTTATTGACGATGAAACACAGAAATTGCAACGGAATTAAATACAAAAGGCAGAATGCCGACTTAAGTACAAGAAGACTGACTCTTCTTACTGTCCATGTTTTCAACCATTCCTGTGACACTAATTATAGATTCCGATGCTTCACTTCAGGTTTACTGTATCCCTTGAACCTTCTTATTGACGATGAAACACAGAAATTACATCGGAATTAAATACAAAAGGCACAATGACGTTTTAAGTACAAGAAGACTGACTCTTCCTACTGTCTATGTATTGAACCATTCCTGTGACACTAGTTATTGATTCCGATGCTTCACTTCAGGTTTACTGCATCCGTTGGGCCTTCTTATTGACGACGAAACACAGAAATTGCATCGGAATTAAATACAAAAGGCACAATGCCGACGTAAGGACAAGAGGACTGACTCTTCTTACTGTCTATCTTTTGAACCACTCCTGTGACACTAGCTATAGATTCCGATGCTTCACTTCAGGTTTACTGCATCCGTTGGACCATCTTATTGACGACGAAACACAGAAATTGCATCGGAATTAAATAGGAAAAGCACAATGCCCACTTAAGTACAAGAAGACTGACTCTTCTTTCTGACTATGTTGCGAACATTTCCTGTGAGACCAGTTATGGATTCGGATGCTTCACTATGTGTTTACTGTAACCGTTTGACCTTCAAATTGACGATGAAACACAGAAATTGCATCGGAATTAAACAGAAAATCACAATGCCGACATAAGTACAAGAAGACTGACTCTTCTCACTGACTATGATTCGAACATTTCCTGTGAGCCCAGTTTTAGATTCCGATGCTTCACTATATTTTTACTGTATCCCTTGGACCCTCTTGTTGACGATGAAACACAGAAATTGCATCGGAATTAAATACGAAAGGCACAATGCCGGCTTGAGTACAAGAAGACTGACTCTTCTTGCTGTGTATGTTTTGAACCATTCCTGTGACACTAGTTATAGATTCCGATGCTTCACTTCAGGTTTACCGTATCCCTCTGACCTTCTTACTGACGATGAAACACAGAAATTGCAACGGAATTAAATACAAAAGGCAGAATGCCGACTTAAGTACAAGAAGACTGACACTTCTTACTGTCTATGTTTTCAAACATTCCTGTGACACTAGTTATAGATTCCGATGCTTCACTTCAGGTTTACTGTATCCCTTGAACCTTCTTATTGACGATGAAACACAGATATTACATCGGAATTAAATACAAAAGGCACAATGACGTTTTAAGTACAAGAAGACTGACTCTTCCTACTGTCTATGTTTTGAACCATTCCTGTGACACTAGTTATTGATTCCGATGCTTCACTTCAGGTTTCCTGCATTCGTTCGACCTTCTTATTGACGACGAAACACAGAAATTGCATCGGAATTAAATACAAAAGGCAAAATGCCGACTTAAGGACAAGAGGACTGACTCTTCTTACGGTCTATCTTTTGAACCTCTCCTGTGACACTAGTTATAGATTCCGATGCTTCACTTCAGGTTTACTGCATACGTTGGACCATCTTATTGACGATGAAACACAGAAATTGCATCGGAATTATATAGGAAAAGCACAATGCCCACTTAAGTACAAGAAGACAGACTCTTCCTATTGTCTATGTTTTGAACCATTCCTGTGACACTAGTTGTAGATTCCGATGCTTAACTTCAGATTTACTGTATCCTTCTGACCTTCTTATTGACGATGAAACACAGAAATTGCATCGAAATTAAATAGAAAAGGCACAATGCCGACTTAAGTACAAGAAGACTGACTCTTCTTACTGTCTATGTTTTGAACCATTCCTGTGACACTAGTTATAGATTCCGATGCTTCACTTCAGGTTTTCTGTATCCCTTGGACCTTCTTATTGACGACGAAACACAGAATTTGCATCGGAATTAAATAGCAAAGGCACAATGCCGACTTAAGTACAGGAAGACTGACTCTTCCTACTGTCTCTGTTTTAAACCATTTCTGTGACACTAGTTATAGATTCCGATGCTTCACTTCAGGTTTACTAATTCCCTCTGAACTCCTTATTGACGATGAAACACAGAAATTGCATCGGAATTAAATACAAAAGCACAATGCCGACTTAAGTACATGAAGACTGACTCTTCTTTCTGAGTATGTTGCGAACATTTCCTGTGAGACCAGTTATAGATTCCGATGCTTCACTATGTGTTTACTGTATCCGTTTGACCTTCTAATTGACGATGAAACACAGAAATTGCATCGGAATTAAATACAAATCGCACAATGCCGACTTAAGTACAAGAAGACTGACTCTTCTTGCTGTGTATGTTTTGAACCATTCCTGTGACACTAGTTATAGATTCCGATGCTTCACTTCAGGTTTACCGTATCCCTGTGACCTTCTTACTGACGATGAAACACAGAAATTGCATCGGAATTAAATACAAAAGGCACAATGCCGACTTAAGTACAAGAAGACTGACACTTCTTACTGTCTATGTTTTCAAACATTCCTGTGACACTAGTTATAGATTCCGATGCTTAACTTCAGATTTACTGTATCCTTCTGACCTTCTTATTGACGATGAAACACAGAAATTGCAACGGAATTAAATACAAAATGCAGAATGCCGACTTAAGTACAAGAAGACTGACTCTTCTCACTGTCTATGTTTTCAACCATTCCTGTGACACTAGTTATAGATTCCGATGCTTCACTTCAGGTTTACTGTATCCCTTGAACCTTCTTATTGACGATGAAACACAGAAATTGCATCGGAATTAAATACAAAAGGCACAATGACGACTTAAGTACAAGAAGACTGACTCTTCCTACTGTCTATGCTTTGAACCATTCCTGTGACACTAGTTACGGATTCCGATGCTTCACTTCAGGTTTTCTGATTCCGTTGGACCTTCTTATTGACGACGAAACACAGAAATTGAATCGGAATTAAATAGAAAATCACAATGCTGACATAAGTACAAGAAGACTGACTCTTCCCACTGACTATGATTTGAACATTTCCTGTGAGACCAGTTTTAGATTCCGATGCTTCACTATTTGTTTACTGTATCCCTAGGACCCTCTTGTTGACGATGAAACACAGAAATTGCATCGGAATTAAATACAAAAGCACAATGCCGACTTAAGTACAAGATGACTGACTCTTCTTGCTGTGTATGTTATGAACCATTCCTGTGACACTAGTATAGATTCCGATGTTTCACTTTAGGTTTACTGTATCCTTCTGACCTTCTTATTGACGATGAAACATAGAAATTGCATCGGAATTTAATAGAAAAGGCACAATGCCGACTTAAGTACAAGAAGACAAACTCTTCTTACTGTCTATGTTTTGAACCATTCCTGTGACACTAGTTATAGATTCCGATGCTTCACTTCAGGTTTTCTGTATCCCTTGGACCTTCTTATTGACGACGAAACACAGAATTTGCATTGGAATTAAATAGAAAAGGCACAATGCCGACTTAAGTACAGGAAGACTGACTCTTCTACTGTCTCTGTTTTGAACCATTCCTGTGACACTAGTTATAGATTCCGATGCTTCACTTCAGGTTTACTAATTCCCTCTGACCTTATTATTGACGGTGAATCACAGATATTGCATCGGAATTAAATACAAAAGGCACAATGCCGACTAAGTACAAGAAGACTGACTCTTCTTTCTGACTATGTTGCGAACATTTCCTGTGAAACCAGTTATAGATTCCGATGCTTCACTATGTGTTTACTGTATCCGTTGGACCTTCTAATTGACGATGAATCACAGAAATTGCATCGGAATTAAATACAAAAGGCACAATGCCGACTGAAGTACAAGAAGACTGATTCTTCTTACTGTCTATGTTTTGAACCGTTCCTGCGACACTAGTTATAGATTCCCATGCTTCACTTCAGGTTTACCGCATCCCTCTGACATTCTTATTGTCGATGAAACACAGAAATTGCATCGGAATTAAATAGAAAAGGCACAATGCCGACTTAAGTACAAGAAGACTGACTCTTCTTACAGACTATGTTTTGAACCATTCCTGTAACACTAGTTATAGATTCCGATGCTTCACTTCAAATTTACTGTATCCCTCTGACCTTCGTATTGACGATGAAACACAGTAATCGCATCGTAATTAAATAGAAAACGCACAATGCCGACTTAAGTACAAGAAGACTGACTCTTCTTACTGACTATGTTTTGAACATTTCCTGTGAGACCAGTTTTTGATGCCGATGCTTCACTATATGTTTACTGTATCCCTTGGACGTTCATATTAACGATGAAACACAGAAATTGCATCGGAATTAAATACAAAAGGCACAATGCCGACTTAAGTACAAGAAGACTGACTCTTCCAACTGTCTGTGTTTTAACCATTCCAGTGACTCTAGTTATAGATCCCGATGCTTCACTTCAGGTTTACTGTATCCCTGTGACCTTCTTATTGACGATGAAACACAGAAATTGCATCGTAATTAAATGCAAAAGGCACAATGCCGATTCAAATACAAGATGACTGGCTCTTCTTACTCTCTATGTTTTGAACCTTTCCTGTGAGAACTGTTTTAGATTCCGATGCTTCACTTCAGGTTTACTGTATCCCTTGTACCTTCTTATTGACGACGAAACACACAAATTGCATCGAAATTAAATATAAAGGGCACAATGCCGAATTAAGTACAAGAAGACTGGCTCTTCTTACAGTCTATGTTTTGAACCATTCCTGTAACACTACTTATAGATTCCGATGCTTCACTTCAGGTTTACTGTATCCCTCTGACATTCTTATTGACGACGAAACACAGAAATTGTTTCGGAAATTAATACAAAAGGCACAATGCTGACTTAAGTACAAAAAGACTGTCTCTTCTTAGTGCCTATGTTTTGAACGATTCCTGCGACACTAGTTATAGATTCCGATGCTTCACTATCTGTTTACTGTATCCCTTGGACCTTCTTATTGACGATGAAACACAGAAATTGCATCGGAATTAAATACAAAAGGCACAATGCCGACTCAAATACAAGATGACTGGTTCTTCTTACTCTCTATGTTTTGAACCTTTCCTGTGAGACCGGTTTTAGATTCCGAGGCTTCACTTCAGGTTTACTGAATCCCTTGGACCTTCTTATTGACGACGAAACACAGACATTGAATCGGAATTAAACAGAAAATCACAATGCCGACATAAGTACAAGAAGACTGACTCTTCTCACTGACTGTGATTTGAACATTTCCTGTGAGACCAGTTTTAGATTCCGATGCTTCACTATATGTTTACTGTATCCCTTGGACACTCTTGTTGGCGACGAAACACAGAAATTGCATCGGAATTAAATACAAAAGGCACAATGCCGACTTAAGTACAAGAAGACTGACTCTTCTTGCTGTGTATGTTTTGAACCATTCCTGTGACACTAGTTATATATACCGATGCATCACTTCAGGTTTACCGTATCCGTCTGACCTTCTTACTGACGATGAAACACAGAAATTGCATCGGAATTAAATACAAAAGGCACAATGACGACTTAAGCACAAGAAGACTGACTCTTCCTACTGTCTATGTTTACAACCATTCCTGTGACACTAGTTATAGATTCCGATGCTTCACTATCTGTTTACTGTATCCCTTGGACCTTCTTATTGACGATGAAACACAGAAATTGCAAAGGAATTAAACACAAAAGGCACAATGCCGACTTAAGTACAAGAAGACTGACTCTTCTTACTGTCTATGTTTTCAACCATTCCTGTGACACTAGTTATAGATTCCGATGCTTCACATCAGGTTTACTGTATCCCTTGAACATTCTTATTGACGATGAAACACAGAAATTACATCGGAATTAAATACAAAAGGCACAATGACGTTTTAAGTACAAGAAGACTGACTCTTCCTACTGTCTATGTTTTGAACCATTCCTGTGACACTAGTTATTGATTCCGATGCTTCACTTCAGGTTTAATGCATCCGTTGGACCTTCTTATTGACGACGAAACACAGAAATTGCATCGGAATTAAATACAAAAGGCACAATGCCGACTTATGGACAAGAGGACTGACTCTTCTTACTGTCAATCGTTTGAACCAGTCCTGTGACACTAGCTATAGATTCCGATGCTTCACTTCAGGTTTACTGCATCCGTTGGACCATCTTATTGACGACGAAACACAGAAATTGCATCGGAATTAAATAGGAAAAGTACAATGCCCACATAAGTACAAGAAGACAGACTCTTCCTATTGTCTATGTTTTGAACCATTCCTGTGACACTAGTTATAGATTCCGATGCTTAACTTCAGGTTTACTGTATCCTTCTGACCTTCTTTTTGACGATGAAACACAGAAATTGCATCGGAATTAAATAGAAAAGGCACAATGCCGACTTAAGTACAAGAAGACTAACTCTTCTTACTGTCTATGTTTTGAACCATTCCTGTGACACTAGTTATAGATTCCGATGCTTCACTTCAGGTTTTTTGTATCCCTTGGACCTTCTTATTGACGACGAAATACAGAATTTGCATCGGAATTAAATAGAAAAGGCACAATGCCGACTTAAGTACAGGAAGACTGACTTTTCCTACTGTCTCTGTTTTGAACCATTTCTGTGACACTAGCTATAGATTCCGATGCTACACTTCAGGTTTACTAATTCCCTCTGACCTCCTAATTGACGATGAAACACAGAAATTGCATCGGAATTAAATACGAAAGCCACAATGCCGACTTAAGTACAAGAAGACTGTTTCTTCTTTCTGACTATGTTGCGAACGTTTCCTGTGAGACCAGTTATAGATTCCGATGTTTCACTATGTGTTTACTGTATCCGTTTGACCTTCTAATTGACGATGAAACACAGAAATTGCATCGGAATTAAATACAAAAGGCACAATGCCGACTTAAGTACAAGAAGACTGACTCTTCTTTCTGACTATGTTGCGAACATTTCCTGTGAGACCAGTTATAGATTCCGATGCTTCACTATGTGTTTACTGTATCCGTTGGACCTTCTAATTGACGATGAAACACAGAAATTGCATCGGAATTAAATACAAAAGGCACAATGCCGACTGAAATACAAGAAGACTGACTCTTCTTACTGTCTATGTTTTGAACCATTCCTGTGTCACTAGTTATAAATTCCGATGCTTCACTTCAGGTTTACTGAATCCCTTTAACCTTCTTATTGACGATGAAACACAGAAATTGCATCGGATTGAAAATACAAAAGGCACAATGACGACTTATGTACAAGAAGACTGACTCGTCCTAGTGTCTATGTTTTGAACCGTTCCTGCGACACTAGTTATAGACTCCGATGCTTCACTTCAGGTTTACCGTTCCCTCTGACATTCTCATTGTCGATCAAACACAGAAATTGCATCGGAATTAAATAAAAAAGGCACAATGCCGACTTAAGTACAAGAAGACTGACTCTTCTTACAGACTATGCTTTGAACCATTCCTGTAACACTAGTTATAGATTCCGATGCTTCACTTCAAATTTACTGTATCCCTCTGACCTTCGTATTGACGATGAATCACAGTAATCGCATCGGAATTAAATACAAAACGCTCAATGTCGACTTAAGTACAAGAAGACTGATTCTTCTTACTGACTATCTTGTGAACATTTCCTGTGAGACCAGTTTTAGATGCCAATGCTTCACTATACGTTTACTGTATCCCTTGGACGTTCATATTAACTATGAAACACAGAAATTGCATCGGAATTAAATACAAAAGGCACAATGCCGACTTAAGTACAAGAAGACTGACTCTTCCTACTGTCTGTGTTTTAACCATTCCAGTGACTCTAGTTATAGATTACGATGCTTCACTTCAGGTTTACTGTATCCCTGTGACCTTCTTATTGACGATGAAACACAGAAATTGCATCGTAATTAAATGCAAAAGGCACAATGCCGATTCAAATACAAGATGACTGGCTCTTCTTACTCTCTATGTTTTGAACCTTTCCTGTGAGAACTGTTTTAGATTCCGATGCTTCACTTCAGGTTTACTGTATCCCTTGGACCTTCTTATTGACGACGAAACACACAAATTGCATCGGAATTAAATATAAAGGGCACAATGCCGACTTAAGTACAAGAAGACTGGCTCTTCTTACAGTCTATGTTTTGAACCATTCCTGTAACACTACTTATAGATTCCGATGCTTCACTTCAGGTTTACTGTATCCCTCTGACATTCTTATTGACGATGAAACACAGAAATTGTTTCGGAATTAAATACAAAAGGCACAATGCTGACTTAAGTACAAAAAGACTGTCTCTTCTTAGTGCCTATGTTTTGAACCATTCCTGCGACACTAGTTATAGATTCCGATGCTTCACTATCTGTTTACTGTATCCCTTGGACCTTCTTATTGACGATGAAACACAGAAATTGCATCGGAATTAAATACAAAAGGCACAATGCCGACTCAAATACAAGATGACTGGTTCTTCTTACTCTCTATGTTTTGAACCTTTCCTGTGAGACCGGTTTTAGATTCCGAGGCTTCACTTCAGGTTTACTGAATCCCTTGGACCTTCTTATTGACGACGAAACACAGAAATTGAATCGGAATTAAACAGAAAATCACAATGCCGACATAAGTACAAGAAGACTGACTCTTCTCACTGACTGTGATTTGAACATTTCCTGTGAGACCAGTTTTAGTTTCCGATGCTTCACTATATGTTTACTGTATCCCTTGGACACTCTTGTTGGCGATGAAACACAGAAATTGCATCGGAATTAAATACAAAAGGCACAATGCCGACTTAAGTACAAGAAGACTGACTCTTCTTGCTGTGTATGTTTTGAACCATTCCTGTGACACTAGTTATATATACCGATGCGTCACTTCAGGTTTACCGTATCCGTCTGACCTTCTTACTGACGATGAAACACAGAAATTGCATCGGAATTAAATTCAAAAGGCACAATGACGACTTAAGCACAAGAAGACTGACTCTTCCTACTGTCTATGTTTACAACCATTCCTGTGACACTAGTTATAGATTCCGATGCTTCACTATCTGTTTACTGTATCCCTTGGACCTTCTTATTGACGATGAAACACAGAAATTGCAACGGAATTAAATACAAAAGGCACAATGCCGACTTAAGTACAAGAAGACTGACTCTTCTTACTGTCTATGTTTTCAACCATTCCTGTGACACTAGTTATACATTCCGATGCTTCACATCAGGTTTACTGTATCCCTTGAACCTTCTTATTGACGATGAAACACAGAAATTACATCGGAATTAAATACAAAAGGCACAATGACGTTTTAAGTACAAGAAGACTGACTCTTCCTACTGTCTATGTTTTGAACCATTCCTGTGACACTAGTTATTGATTCCGATGCTTCACTTCAGGTTTAATGCATCCGTTGGACCTTCTTATTGACGACGAAACACAGAAATTGCATCGGAATTAAATACAAAAGGCACAATGCCGACGTAAGGACAAGAGGACTGACTCTTCTTACTGTCTATCTTTTGAACCACTCCTGTGACACTAGCTATAGATTCCGATGCTTCACTTCAGGTTTACTGCATCCGTTGGACCATCTTATTGACGACGAAACACAGAAATTGCATCGGAATTAAATAGGAAAAGCACAATGCCCACTTAAGTACAAGAAGACTGACTCTTCTTTCTGACTATGTTGCGAACATTTCCTGTGAGACCAGTTATGGATTCGGATGCTTCACTATGTGTTTACTGTAACCGTTTGACCTTCAAATTGACGATGAAACACAGAAATTGCATCGGAATTAAACAGAAAATCACAATGCCGACATAAGTACAAGAAGACTGACTCTTCTCACTGACTATGATTCGAACATTTCCTGTGAGCCCAGTTTTAGATTCCGATGCTTCACTATATTTTTACTGTATCCCTTGGACCCTCTTATTGACGATGAAACACAGAAATTGCATCGGAATTAAATACGAAAGGCACAATGCCGGCTTAAGTACAAGAAGACTGACTCTTCTTGCTGTGTATGTTTTGAACCATTCCTGTGACACTAGTTATAGATTCCGATGCTTCACTTCAGGTTTACCGTATCCCTCTGACCTTCTTACTGACGATGAAACACAGAAATTGCAACGGAATTAAATACAAAAGGCAGAATGCCGACTTAAGTACAAGAAGACTGACACTTCTTACTGTCTATGTTTTCAAACATTCCTGTGACACTAGTTATAGATTCCGATGCTTCACTTCAGGTTTACTGTATCCCTTGAACCTTCTTATTGACGATGAAACACAGATATTACATCGGAATTAAATACAAAAGGCACAATGACGTTTTAAGTACAAGAAGACTGACTCTTCCTACTGTCTATGTTTTGAACCATTCCTGTGACACTAGTTATTGATTCCGATGCTTCACTTCAGGTTTCCTGCATTCGTTCGACCTTCTTATTGACGACGAAACACAGAAATTGCATCGGAATTAAATACAAAAGGCAAAATGCCGACTTAAGGACAAGAGGACTGACTCTTCTTACTGTCTATCTTTTGAACCTCTCCTGTGACACTAGTTATAGATTCCGATGCTTCACTTCAGGTTTACTGCATACGTTGGACCATCTTATTGACGATGAAACACAGAAATTGCATCGGAATTATATAGGAAAAGCACAATGCCCACTTAAGTACAAGAAGACAGACTCTTCCTATTGTCTATGTTTTGAACCATTCCTGTGACACTAGTTGTAGATTCCGATGCTTAACTTCAGATTTACTGTATCCTTCTGACCTTCTTATTGACGATGAAACACAGAAATTGCATCGGAATTAAATAGAAAAGGCACAATGCCGACTTAAGTACAAGAAGACTGACTCTTCTTACTGTCTATGTTTTGAACCATTCCTGTGACACTAGTTATAGATTCCGATGCTTCACTTCAGGTTTTCTGTATCCCTTGGACCTTCTTATTGACGACGAAACACAGAATTTGCATCGGAATTAAATAGCAAAGGCACAATGCCGACTTAAGTACAGGAAGACTGACTCTTCCTACTGTCTCTGTTTTAAACCATTTCTGTGACACTAGTTATAGATTCCGATGCTTCACTTCAGGTTTACTAATTCCCTCTGACCTCCTTATTGACGATGAAACACAGAAATTGCATCGGAATTAAATACAAAAGCACAATGCCGACTTAAGTACATGAAGACTGACTCTTCTTTCTGAGTATGTTGCGAACATTTCCTGTGAGACCAGTTATAGATTCCGATGCTTCACTATGTGTTTACTGTATCCGTTTGACCTTCTAATTGACGATGAAACACAGAAATTGCATCGGAATTAAATACAAATCGCACAATGCCGACTTAAGTACAAGAAGACTGACTCTTCTTGCTGTGTATGTTTTGAACCATTCCTGTGACACTAGTTATAGATTCCGATGCTTCACTTCAGGTTTACCGTATCCCTCTGACCTTCTTACTGACGATGAAACACAGAAATTGCATCGGAATTAAATACAAAAGGCACAATGCCGACTTAAGTACAAGAAGACTGACACTTCTTACTGTCTATGTTTTCAAACATTCCTGTGACACTAGTTATAGATTCCGATGCTTAACTTCAGATTTACTGTATCCTTCTGACCTTCTTATTGACGATGAAACACAGAAATTGCAACGGAATTAAATACAAAATGCAGAATGCCGACTTAAGTACAAGAAGACTGACTCTTCTCACTGTCTATGTTTTCAACCATTCCTGTGACACTAGTTATAGATTCCGATGCTTCACTTCAGGTTTACTGTATCCCTTGAACCTTCTTATTGACGATGAAACACAGAAATTGCATCGGAATTAAATACAAAAGGCACAATGACGACTTAAGTACAAGAAGACTGACTCTTCCTACTGTCTATGCTTTGAACCATTCCTGTGACACTAGTTACGGATTCCGATGCTTCACTTCAGGTTTTCTGATTCCGTTGGACCTTCTTATTGACGACGAAACACAGAAATTGAATCGGAATTAAATAGAAAATCACAATGCTGACATAAGTACAAGAAGACTGACTCTTCCCACTGACTATGATTTGAACATTTCCTGTGAGACCAGTTTTAGATTCCGATGCTTCACTATTTGTTTACTGTATCCCTAGGACCCTCTTGTTGACGATGAAACACAGAAATTGCATCGGAATTAAATACAAAAGCACAATGCCGACTTAAGTACAAGATGACTGACTCTTCTTGCTGTGTATGTTATGAACCATTCCTGTGACACTAGTATAGATTCCGATGTTTCACTTTAGGTTTACTGTATCCTTCTGACCTTCTTATTGACGATGAAACATAGAAATTGCATCGGAATTAAATAGAAAAGGCACAATGCCGACTTAAGTACAAGAAGACAAACTCTTCTTACCGTCTATGTTTTGAACCATTCCTGTGACACTAGTTATAGATTCCGATGCTTCACTTCAGGTTTTCTGTATCCCTTGGACCTTCTTATTGACGACGAAACACAGAATTTGCATTGGAATTAAATAGAAAAGGCACAATGCCGACTTAAGTACAGGAAGACTGACTCTTCTACTGTCTCTGTTTTGAACCATTCCTGTGACACTAGTTATAGATTCCGATGCTTCACTTCAGGTTTACTAATTCCCTCTGACCTTATTATTGACGGTGAATCACAGATATTGCATCGGAATTAAATACAAAAGGCACAATGCCGACTAAGTACAAGAAGACTGACTCTTCTTTCTGACTATGTTGCGAACATTTCCTGTGAAACCAGTTATAGATTCCGATGCTTCACTATGTGTTTACTGTATCCGTTGGACCTTCTAATTGACGATGAATCACAGAAATTGCATCGGAATTAAATACAAAAGGCACAATGCCGACTGAAGTACAAGAAGACTGATTCTTCTTACTGTCTATGTTTTGAACCGTTCCTGCGACACTAGTTATAGATTCCCATGCTTCACTTCAGGTTTACCGCATCCCTCTGACATTCTTATTGTCGATGAAACACAGAAATTGCATCGGAATTAAATAGAAAAGGCACAATGCCGACTTAAGTACAAGAAGACTGACTCTTCTTACAGACTATGTTTTGAACCATTCCTGTAACACTAGTTATAGATTCCGATGCTTCACTTCAAATTTACTGTATCCCTCTGACCTTCGTATTGACGATGAAACACAGTAATCGCATCGTAATTAAATAGAAAACGCACAATGCCGACTTAAGTACAAGAAGACTGACTCTTCTTACTGACTATGTTTTGAACATTTCCTGTGAGACCAGTTTTTGATGCCGATGCTTCACTATATGTTTACTGTATCCCTTGGACGTTCATATTAACGATGAAACACAGAAATTGCATCGGAATTAAATACAAAAGGCACAATGCCGACTTAAGTACAAGAAGACTGACTCTTCCAACTGTCTGTGTTTTAACCATTCCAGTGACTCTAGTTATAGATCCCGATGCTTCACTTCAGGTTTACTGTATCCCTGTGACCTTCTTATTGACGATGAAACACAGAAATTGCATCGTAATTAAATGCAAAAGGCACAATGCCGATTCAAATACAAGATGACTGGCTCTTCTTACTCTCTATGTTTTGAACCTTTCCTGTGAGAACTGTTTTAGATTCCGATGCTTCACTTCAGGTTTACTGTATCCCTTGTACCTTCTTATTGACGACGAAACACACAAATTGCATCGAAATTAAATATAAAGGGCACAATGCCGACTTAAGTACAAGAAGACTGGCTCTTCTTACAGTCTATGTTTTGAACCATTCCTGTAACACTACTTATAGATTCCGATGCTTCACTTCAGGTTTACTGTATCCCTCTGACATTCTTATTGACGACGAAACACAGAAATTGTTTCGGAAATTAATACAAAAGGCACAATGCTGACTTAAGTACAAAAAGACTGTCTCTTCTTAGTGCCTATGTTTTGAACGATTCCTGCGACACTAGTTATAGATTCCGATGCTTCACTATCTGTTTACTGTATCCCTTGGACCTTCTTATTGACGATGAAACACAGAAATTGCATCGGAATTAAATACAAAAGGCACAATGCCGACTCAAATACAAGATGACTGGTTCTTCTTACTCTCTATGTTTTGAACCTTTCCTGTGAGACCGGTTTTAGATTCCGAGGCTTCACTTCAGGTTTACTGAATCCCTTGGACCTTCTTATTGACGACGAAACACAGACATTGAATCGGAATTAAACAGAAAATCACAATGCCGACATAAGTACAAGAAGACTGACTCTTCTCACTGACTGTGATTTGAACATTTCCTGTGAGACCAGTTTTAGATTCCGATGCTTCACTATATGTTTACTGTATCCCTTGGACACTCTTGTTGGCGACGAAACACAGAAATTGCATCGGAATTAAATACAAAAGGCACAATGCCGACTTAAGTACAAGAAGACTGACTCTTCTTGCTGTGTATGTTTTGAACCATTCCTGTGACACTAGTTATATATACCGATGCATCACTTCAGGTTTACCGTATCCGTCTGACCTTCTTACTGACGATGAAACACAGAAATTGCATCGGAATTAAATACAAAAGGCACAATGACGACTTAAGCACAAGAAGACTGACTCTTCCTACTGTCTATGTTTACAACCATTCCTGTGACACTAGTTATAGATTCCGATGCTTCACTATCTGTTTACTGTATCCCTTGGACCTTCTTATTGACGATGAAACACAGAAATTGCAAAGGAATT
This sequence comes from Schistocerca serialis cubense, assembly GCF_023864345.2. NCBI lineage: Eukaryota > Metazoa > Arthropoda > Insecta > Orthoptera > Acrididae > Schistocerca > Schistocerca serialis. Next base: position 974,004,923 of record NC_064641.1, on the reverse strand, counting down.
AAATACAAAAGGCACAATGCCGACTTAAGTACAAGAAGACTGACTCTTCTTACTGTCTATGTTTTCAACCATTCCTGTGACACTAGTTATAGATTCCGATGCTTCACATCAGGTTTACTGTATCCCTTGAACATTCTTATTGACGATGAAACACAGAAATTACATCGGAATTAAATACAAAAGGCACAATGACGTTTTAAGTACAAGAAGACTGACTCTTCCTACTGTCTATGTTTTGAACCATTCCTGTGACACTAGTTATTGATTCCGATGCTTCACTTCAGGTTTAATGCATCCGTTGGACCTTCTTATTGACGACGAAACACAGAAATTGCATCGGAATTAAATACAAAAGGCACAATGCCGACTTATGGACAAGAGGACTGACTCTTCTTACTGTCAATCGTTTGAACCAGTCCTGTGACACTAGCTATAGATTCCGATGCTTCACTTCAGGTTTACTGCATCCGTTGGACCATCTTATTGACGACGAAACACAGAAATTGCATCGGAATTAAATAGGAAAAGTACAATGCCCACATAAGTACAAGAAGACAGACTCTTCCTATTGTCTATGTTTTGAACCATTCCTGTGACACTAGTTATAGATTCCGATGCTTAACTTCAGGTTTACTGTATCCTTCTGACCTTCTTTTTGACGATGAAACACAGAAATTGCATCGGAATTAAATAGAAAAGGCACAATGCCGACTTAAGTACAAGAAGACTAACTCTTCTTACTGTCTATGTTTTGAACCATTCCTGTGACACTAGTTATAGATTCCGATGCTTCACTTCAGGTTTTTTGTATCCCTTGGACCTTCTTATTGACGACGAAATACAGAATTTGCATCGGAATTAAATAGAAAAGGCACAATGCCGACTTAAGTACAGGAAGACTGACTTTTCCTACTGTCTCTGTTTTGAACCATTTCTGTGACACTAGCTATAGATTCCGATGCTACACTTCAGGTTTACTAATTCCCTCTGACCTCCTAATTGACGATGAAACACAGAAATTGCATCGGAATTAAATACGAAAGCCACAATGCCGACTTAAGTACAAGAAGACTGATTCTTCTTTCTGACTATGTTGCGAACGTTTCCTGTGAGACCAGTTATAGATTCCGATGTTTCACTATGTGTTTACTGTATCCGTTTGACCTTCTAATTGACGATGAAACACAGAAATCGCATCGGAATTAAATACAAAAGGCACAATGCCGACTTAAGTACAAGAAGACTGACTCTTCTTTCTGACTATGTTGCGAACATTTCCTGTGAGACCAGTTATAGATTCCGATGCTTCACTATGTGTTTACTGTATCCGTTGGACCTTCTAATTGACGATGAAACACAGAAATTGCATCGGAATTAAATACAAAAGGCACAATGCCGACTGAAATACAAGAAGACTGACTCTTCTTACTGTCTATGTTTTGAACCATTCCTGTGTGACTAGTTATAAATTCCGATGCTTCACTTCAGGTTTACTGAATCCCTTTAACCTTCTTATTGACGATGAAACACAGAAATTGCATCGGATTGAAAATACAAAAGGCACAATGACGACTTATGTACAAGAAGACTGACTCGTCCTAGTGTCTATGTTTTGAACCGTTCCTGCGACACTAGTTATAGACTCCGATGCTTCACTTCAGGTTTACCGTTCCCTCTGACATTCTCATTGTCGATCAAACACAGAAATTGCATCGGAATTAAATAAAAAAGGCACAATGCCGACTTAAGTACAAGAAGACTGACTCTTCTTACAGACTATGCTTTGAACCATTCCTGTAACACTAGTTATAGATTCCGATGCTTCACTTCAAATTTACTGTATCCCTCTGACCTTCGTATTGACGATGAATCACAGTAATCGCATCGGAATTAAATACAAAACGCTCAATGTCGACTTAAGTACAAGAAGACTGATTCTTCTTACTGACTATCTTGTGAACATTTCCTGTGAGACCAGTTTTAGATGCCAATGCTTCACTATACGTTTACTGTATCCCTTGGACGTTCATATTAACTATGAAACACAGAAATTGCATCGGAATTAAATACAAAAGGCACAATGCCGACTTAAGTACAAGAAGACTGACTCTTCCTACTGTCTGTGTTTTAACCATTCCAGTGACTCTAGTTATAGATTACGATGCTTCACTTCAGGTTTACTGTATCCCTGTGACCTTCTTATTGACGATGAAACACAGAAATTGCATCGTAATTAAATGCAAAAGGCACAATGCCGATTCAAATACAAGATGACTGGCTCTTCTTACTCTCTATGTTTTGAACCTTTCCTGTGAGAACTGTTTTAGATTCCGATGCTTCACTTCAGGTTTACTGTATCCCTTGGACCTTCTTATTGACGACGAAACACACAAATTGCATCGGAATTAAATATAAAGGGCACAATGCCGACTTAAGTACAAGAAGACTGGCTCTTCTTACAGTCTATGTTTTGAACCATTCCTGTAACACTACTTATAGATTCCGATGCTTCACTTCAGGTTTACTGTATCCCTCTGACATTCTTATTGACGATGAAACACAGAAATTGTTTCGGAATTAAATACAAAAGGCACAATGCTGACTTAAGTACAAAAAGACTGTCTCTTCTTAGTGCCTATGTTTTGAACCATTCCTGCGACACTAGTTATAGATTCCGATGCTTCACTATCTGTTTACTGTATCCCTTGGACCTTCTTATTGACGATGAAACACAGAAATTGCATCGGAATTAAATACAAAAGGCACAATGCCGACTCAAATACAAGATGACTGGTTCTTCTTACTCTCTATGTTTTGAACCTTTCCTGTGAGACCGGTTTTAGATTCCGAGGCTTCACTTCAGGTTTACTGAATCCCTTGGACCTTCTTATTGACGACGAAACACAGAAATTGAATCGGAATTAAACAGAAAATCACAATGCCGACATAAGTACAAGAAGACTGACTCTTCTCACTGACTGTGATTTGAACATTTCCTGTGAGACCAGTTTTAGTTTCCGATGCTTCACTATATGTTTACTGTATCCCTTGGACACTCTTGTTGGCGATGAAACACAGAAATTGCATCGGAATTAAATACAAAAGGCACAATGCCGACTTAAGTACAAGAAGACTGACTCTTCTTGCTGTGTATGTTTTGAACCATTCCTGTGACACTAGTTATATATACCGATGCGTCACTTCAGGTTTACCGTATCCGTCTGACCTTCTTACTGACGATGAAACACAGAAATTGCATCGGAATTAAATTCAAAAGGCACAATGACGACTTAAGCACAAGAAGACTGACTCTTCCTACTGTCTATGTTTACAACCATTCCTGTGACACTAGTTATAGATTCCGATGCTTCACTATCTGTTTACTGTATCCCTTGGACCTTCTTATTGACGATGAAACACAGAAATTGCAACGGAATTAAATACAAAAGGCACAATGCCGACTTAAGTACAAGAAGACTGACTCTTCTTACTGTCTATGTTTTCAACCATTCCTGTGACACTAGTTATACATTCCGATGCTTCACATCAGGTTTACTGTATCCCTTGAACCTTCTTATTGACGATGAAACACAGAAATTACATCGGAATTAAATACAAAAGGCACAATGACGTTTTAAGTACAAGAAGACTGACTCTTCCTACTGTCTATGTTTTGAACCATTCCTGTGACACTAGTTATTGATTCCGATGCTTCACTTCAGGTTTAATGCATCCGTTGGACCTTCTTATTGACGACGAAACACAGAAATTGCATCGGAATTAAATACAAAAGGCACAATGCCGACTTATGGACAAGAGGACTGACTCTTCTTACTGTCAATCGTTTGAACCAGTCCTGTGACACTAGCTATAGATTCCGATGCTTCACTTCAGGTTTACTGCATCGGTTGGACCATCTTATTGACGACGAAACACAGAAATTGCATCGGAATTAAATAGGAAAAGTACAATGCCCACTTAAGTACAAGAAGACAGACTCTTCCTATTGTCTATGTTTTGAACCATTCCTGTGACACTAGTTATAGATTCCGATGCTTAACTTCAGGTTTACTGTATCCTTCTGACCTTCTTTTTGACGATGAAACACAGAAATTGCATCGGAATTAAATAGAAAAGGCACAATGCCGACTTAAGTACAAGAAGACTAACTCTTCTTACTGTCTATGTTTTGAACCATTCCTGTGACACTAGTTATAGATTCCGATGCTTCACTTCAGGTTTTTTGTATCCCTTGGACCTTCTTATTGACGACGAAATACAGAATTTGCATCGGAATTAAATAGAAAAGGCACAATGCCGACTTAAGTACAGGAAGACTGACTCTTCCTACTGTCTCTGTTTTGAACCATTTCTGTGACACTAGCTATAGATTCCGATGCTACACTTCAGGTTTACTAATTTCCTCTGACCTCCTAATTGTCGATGAAACACAGAAATTGCATCGGAATTAAGTACGAAAGCCACAATGCCGACTTAAGTACAAGAAGACTGACTCTTCTTTCTGACTATGTTGCGAACGTTTCCTGTGAGACCAGTTATAGATTCCGATGTTTCACTATGTGTTTACTGTATCCGTTTGACCTTCTAATTGACGATGAAACACAGAAATTGCATCGGAATTAAATACAAAAGGCACAATGCCGACTTAAGTACAAGAAGACTGACTCTTCTTTCTGACTATGTTGCGAACATTTCCTGTGAGACCAGTTATAGATTCCGATGCTTCACTATGTGTTTACTGTATCCGTGGGACCTTCTAATTGACGATGAAACACAGAAATTGCATCGGAATTAAATACTAAAGGCACAATGCCGACTGAAATACAAGAAGACTGACTCATCTTACTCTCTATGTTTTGAACCATTCCTGTGTCACTAGTTATAAATTCCGATGCTTCACTTCAGGTTTACTGAATCCCTTTAACCTTCTTATTGACGATGAAACACAGAAATTGCATCGGATTGAAAATACAAAAGGCACAATGACGACTTAAGTACAAGAAGACTGACTCGTCCTAGTGTCTATGTTTTGAACCGTTCCTGCGACACTAGTTATAGATTCCGATGCTTCACTTCAGGTTTACCGTTCTCTCTGACATTCTTATTGTAGATCAAACACAGAAATTGCATCGGAATTAAATAAAAAAGGCACAATGCCGACTTAAGTACAAGAAGACTGACTCTTCTTACAGACTATGTTTTGAACCATTCCTGTAACACTAGTTATAGATTCCGATGCTTCACTTCAAATTTACTGTATCCCTCTGACCTTCGTATTGACGATGAATCACAGTAATCGCATCGGAATTAAATACAAAACGCTCAATGTCGACTGAAGTACAAGAAGACTGATTCTTCTTACTGACTATCTTGTGAACATTTCCTGTGAGACCAGTTTTAGATGCCAATGCTTCACTATACGTTTACTGTATCCCTTGGACGTTCATATTAACTATGAAACACAGAAATTGCATCGGAATTAAATACAAAAGGCACAATGCCGACTTAAGTACAAGAAGACTGACTCTTCCTACTGTCTGTGTTTTAACCATTCCAGCGACTCTAGTTATAGATTACGATGCTTCACTTCAGGTTTACTGTATCCCTGTGACCTTCTTACTGACCATGAAACACAGAAACTGCATCGTAACTAAATACAAAAGGCACAATGCCGATTCAAATACAAGATGACTGGCTCTTCTTACTCTCTATGTTTTGAACCTTTCCTGTGAGACCTGTTTTAGATTCCGATGCTTCACTTCAAGTTTACTGTATCCCTTGGACCTTCTTATTGACGACGAAACACAGAAATTGCATCGGAATTAAATATAAAGGGCACAATGCCGACTTAAGTACAAGACGACTAACTCTTCTTACAGTCTATGTATTGAACCACTCCTGTGACACTACTTATAGATTCCGATGCTTCACTTCAGGTTTACTGTATCCCTCTGACAATCTTATTGACGATGAAACACAGAAATTGCATCGGAATTAAATACAAAAGGCACAATGCCGACTTAAGTACAAAAAGACTGTCTCTTCTTAGTGCCTATGTTTTGAACCAGTCCTGTGACACTAGTTATTGATTCCGATGCTTCACTATCTGTTTACTGTATCCCTTGGACCTTCTTATTGGCGATGAAACACAGAAATTGCAACGGAATTAAATACAAACGGCAGAATGCCGACTTAAGTACAAGAAGACTGACTCTTCTTACTGTCTATGTTTTCAACCATTCCTGTGACACTAGTTATAGATTCCGATGCTTCACTTCAGGTTTACTGTATCCCTTGAACCTTCTTATTGACGATGAAACACAGAAAATACATCGGAATTAAATACAAAAGGCACAATGATGTTTTAAGTACAAGAAGACTGACTCTTGCTACTGTCTATGTTTTGAACCATTCCTGTGACACTAGTTATTGATTCCGATGCTTCACTTCAGGTTTAATGCATCCGTTGGACCTTCTTATTGACAACGAAACACAGAAATTGCATCGGAATTAAATACAAAAGGCACGATGCCGACTTAAGGACAAGTGGACTGACTCTTCCTACTGTCTATCGTTTGAACTATTCCTGTGACACTAGGTATGGATTCCGATGCTTCACTTCAGGTTTACTGCATCCGTTGGACCATCTTATTGACGACGAAACACAGATATTGCATCGGAATTAAATAGGAAAAGCACAATGCCCATTTAAGTACAAGAAGACAGACTCTTCCTATTGTCTATGTTTTGAACCATTCCTGTGACACTAGTTATAGATTCCGATGCTTAACTTCGGGTTTACTGTATCCTTCTGACCTTCTTATTGACGATGAAACACAGAAATTGCATCGGAATTAAATAGAAAAGGCACAATGCCGACTTAAGTACAGGAAGACTGACTCTTCTTACTGACTATGTTTTGAACATTTCCTGTGAGACCAGTTTTAGATTCCGATGCATCACTATATGTTTACTGTATCCCTTGGTCCTTTTTATTGACGATGAAACACAGAAATTGAATCGGAATTAAATACAAAAGGCACAACACCGACTTAAGTACAAAAAGACTGTCTCTTCTTAGTGCCTATGTTTTGAATCATTCCTGTGACACTAGTTATAGATTCCGTTGCTTCACTTCAGGTTTACTGAATCCCTTGGACGTTCTTATTGACGATGAAACACAGAATTGCATCGGAATTAAATACAAAAGGCACAATGCCGACTCAAATACAAGATGACTGGTTCTTCATACTCTCTATGTTTTGAACCGTTCCTGTGAGACCGGTTTTAGATTCCGATGCTTCACTTCAGGTTTACTGAATCCCTTGGACATTCTTATTGACGACGAAACGCAGAAATTGAATCGCAATTAAATAGAAAATCACAATAGCGACATAAGTACAAGAAGACTGACTCTTCTCACTGACTATGATTTGAACATTTCCTGTGAGACCAGTTTTAGATTTCGATGCTTCACTATATGTTTACTGTATCCCTTGGACCCTCTTGTTGACGATGAAACACAGAAATTGCATCGGAATTAAATACAAAAGGCACAATGCCGACTTAAGTACAAGAAGACTGACTCTTCTTGCTGTGTACGTTTTGAACCATTCGTGTGACACTAGTTATAGATTCCGATGCTTCACTTTAGGTTTATCATATCCCTCTGACCTTCTTACTGACGATGAAACACCGTAATTGCATCGGAATTAAATACAAAATGCACATTGCCGACACAAGTACAAGAAGACTGACTCTTCTTACTGTCTGTGTTTTGAACCTTTTCCGTGACACTAGATATAGATTCCGATGCTTCACTTCAGGTATACTGTTTCCCTTGGACCTTCTTATTGACGACGAAATACAGAAATTGCATCGGAATTAAATAGCAAAGGCACAATGGTAACTTAAGAACAAGAAGACTGACTCTTCCTACTGTCTATGCCTTGAACCAGTCCTGTGACACTAGTTATAGATTCCGATGCTTCACTTCAGGATTACTGTATCCCTCGGACATTCTTATTGACGATGAAACACAGAAATTGCATCGGAATCAAATACAAAACTCACAATGCCGACTTACGTACAAGAAGACTGACTCTTCCTACTGTCTATGTTTTGAACCATTCCTGTGACACTAGTTATAGACTCCGATGCTTCACTTCAGGTTTACTGTATCCCTTGGACCTTCTTATTCACGACGAAACACAGAAATTGCATCGGAATTAAATAGAAAAGGCAAAATGCCGACTTAAGTTCAGGAAGACTGACACTTCCCACTGTCTATGTTTTGACCCATTCCTGTGACACTAGTTACAGATTCCGATGCTTCAGTTCAGGTTTGCTGTATCCCTCTGACATTCTTATTGACGATGAAACACAGAAACTGCATCGAAATTAAATAGAAAAGGCACAATGCCGACTCACGTACAAGAAGACTGACTCTTCTTACTGTCTATGTTTTGAACCATTCCTGTGACACTCTTTATAGATTCCTATGCTTCACTTCAGGTTTACTGTATCCCTTGAACCTTCTTATTGACGACGAAACACAGAAATTGCATCGGAATTAAATAGAAAAGGCACAATGCCGACTTAAGTACAAGAAGACTGACTCTTCCTAGTTTCTATGTTTTGAACCGTTCCTGCGACACTAGTTATAGATTCCGTTGCTTCACTTCAGGTTTACCGTATCCCTCTGACGTTCTTATTGTCGATGAAACACAGAAATTGCATCGGAATTAAATAGAAAAGGCACAATGCCGACTTAAGTACAAGAAGACTGACTCTTCTTACAGTCTATGTTTTGAACCATTCCTGTAACACTAGTTATAGATTCCGATGCTTCACTTCAGGTTTGCTGTATCCTTTGGACGTTCTTATTGACGATGAAACACAGAAATGGCATCGGAATTAATTACAAAAGGCACAATGCCGACTTAAGTACAAGAAGACTGACTCTTCCTACTGTCTATGTTTCGAACCATTCCTGTGACACTAGTTATAGATTCCGATGCTTCACTTCAGGTTTACTGTATCCCTCTGACCTTCTTATTGACGACGAAACACAGAAATTGAATCGGAATTAAATAGAAAATCACAATGTCGACATAAGTACAAGAAGACTGACTCTTCTCACTGACTATGATTTGAACATTTCCTGTGATACCAGTTTTAGGTTCCGATGCTTCACTATATGTTTACTGTATCCCTTGGACCCTCTTGTTGACGATGAAACACAGAAATTGCATCGGAATTGAATAGAAAAGGCACAATGCCGACTTAATTACAAGAAGACTGACTCTTCCCACTGTCTATGTTTTGACCCGTTCCTGTGACACTAGTTATAGTTTCCGATGCTTCACTTCAAGTTTACTGTATCCCTCTGACATTCTTATTACGATGAAACACCGAAACTGCATCGAAATTAAATAGAAAAGGCACAATGCCGACTCACGTACAAGAAGACTGACTCTTCTTACTGTCTATGTTTTGACCAATTCCTGTGACCCTAGTTATAGATTCCGATGCTTCACTTCAGGTTTACTGTATCCCTCTGACATTCTTATTGAAGATGAAACACAGAAACAGCATCGAAATTAAATAGAAAAGGCACAATGCCGACTCACGTACAGGAAGACTGACTCTTCTTACTGTCAATGCTTTGAACCTTTCCTGTGACACTAGTTATAGATTCCTATGCTTCACTTCAGGTTTACTGTATCCCTTGGACCTTCTTATTGACGACGATACACAGAAATTGCATCGGAATTAAATAGAAAAGGCACAATGCCGACTTAAGTACAAGAAGACTGACTCTTCTTACTGACTATGTTGTGAACATTTCCTGTGAGACCAGTTTTAGATGCCGATGCTTCACTATATGTTTCATGTATCCCTTGGACGTTCATATCAACGATGAAACACAGAAATTTCATCGGAATTAAATACAAAAGGCACAATGCCGACTTAAGTACAAGAAGACAGACTCTTCCTACTGTCTATGTTTTTTACCATTCCAGTGACTCTAGTTATAGATTCCGATGCTTCACTTCAGGTTTACTGTATCCCTGTGACCTTCTTATTGACGATGAAACACAGAAATTGCATCGGAATTAAATGCAAAAGGCACAATGCCGATTCAAATACAAGATGACTGGCTCTTCTTACTCTCTATGTTTTGAACCTTTCCTGTGAGACCGGTTTTAGATTCCGATGCTTCACTTCAGCTTTACCGTATCCCTTGGACCTTCTTATTGACGACGAAACACAGAAATTGCATCGGAATTAAATATAAAGGGCACAATGCCGACTAAAGTACAAGAAGACTGACTCTTCCAACTTTCTATGTTTTGAACCATTCCTGTGACACTAGTTATAGATTCCGATGCTTCACTTCAGGTTTACTGTAACCCTCTGACCTTCCTATTGACGATGAAACACAGAAATTGCTTCGGAATTAAATAGAAGAGGCACATTGCCGACTTAAGTACAAGAAGACTGACTCTTCTGACTGACTATGTTTTGAACATTTCCTGTGAGTCCAGTTTTTGATTCCGATGCATCACTATATGTTTACTGTATCCCTTGGACCTTCTTATTGACGATGAAACACAGAAATTGAATCGGAATTAAATAGAAAATCACAATGCTGACATAAGTACAAGAAGACTGACTCTTCTCACTGACTATGATTTCAACATTTCCTGTGAGACCAGTTTTAGATTCCGATGCTTCACTATATGTTTACGGTATCCCTTGGACCCTCTTGTTGACGATGAAACTCAGAAATTGCATCGGAATTAAACACAAGAGGCACAATGCTGACTTAAGTACAAGAAGACTGACTCTTCTTGCTGTGTATGTTTTGAACCATTCCTGTGACACTAGTTATAGATTCCGATGCTTCACTTCAGGTTTACCGTATCTCTCTGACCTTCTTACTGACGATGAAACACAGTAATTGCATCGGAATTAAATACAAAAGGCACATTGCCGACTCATGTACAAGAAGACTGACTCTTCTTACTGTCTGTGTTTTGAACCTTTCCTGTGACACTAGATATAGATTCCGATGCTTCTCTTCAGGTTTACTGTTTCCCTTGGACCTTCTTATTGACGACGAAACACAGAAATTGCATCGGAATTAAATAGCAATGGCACAATGCCGACTTAAGAACAAGAAGACTGAATCTTCCTACTGTGTATGCTTTGAACCATTCCTGTGACACTAGTTATATATTCCGATGCTTCACTTCAGGTTCACTGTATCCCTCTGACCGTCTTATTGTCGATGTAACACAGAAATTGCATCGGAATTAAATACAAAAGGCACAATGGCGACTTAAGTACAAGAAGACTGACTCTTTCTTATTGTCTACGTTTTGAACCTTTCCTGTGACACTAGTTATAGATTCCGATGCTTCAGTTCAGGTTTGCTGTATCCCTCTGACATTCTTATTGACGATGAAACACAGAAACTGCATCGAAATTAAATAGAAAAGGCACAATGCCGACTCACGTACAAGAAGACTGACTCTTCTTACTGTCTATGTTTTGAACCATTCCTGTGACACTCTTTATAGATTCCTATGCTTCACTTCAGGTTTACTGTATCCCTTGAACCTTCTTATTGACGACGAAACACAGAAATTGCATCGGAATTAAATAGAAAAGGCACAATGCCGACTTAAGTACAAGAAGACTGACTCTTCCCACTGTCTATGTTTTGACCCGTTCCTGTGACACTAGTTATAGTTTCCGATGCTTCACTTCAAGTTTACTGTATCCCTCTGACATTCTTATTACGATGAAACACAGAAACTGCATCGAAATTAAATAGAAAAGGCACAATGCCGACTCACGTACAAGAAGACTGACTCTTCTTACAGTCTATGTTTTGAACCATTCCTGTAACACTAGTTATAGATTCCGATGCTTCACTTCAGGTTTGCTGTATCCTTTGGACGTTCTTATTGACGATGAAACACAGAAATGGCATCGGAATTAATTACAAAAGGCACAATGCCGACTTAAGTACAAGAAGACTGACTCTTCCTACTGTCTATGTTTCGAACCATTCCTGTGACACTAGTTATAGATTCCGATGCTTCACTTCAGGTTTACTGTATCCCTTGAACCTTCTTATTGACGACGAAACACAGAAATTGCATCGGAATTAAATAGAAAAGGCACAATGCCGACTTAAGTACAAGAAGACTGACTCTTCCCACTGTCTATGTTTTGACCCGTTCCTGTGACACTAGTTATATATTCCGATGCTTCACTTCAGGTTCACTGTATCCCTCTGACCGTCTTATTGTCGATGTAACACAGAAATTGCATCGGAATTAAATAGAAAAGGCACAATGCCGACTTAAGTACAAGAAGACTGACTCTTCTTACAGTCTATGTTTTGAACCATTCCTGTAACACTAGTTATAGATTCCGATGCTTCACTTCAGGTTTGCTGTATCCTTTGGACGTTCTTATTGACGATGAAACACAGAAATGGCATCGGAATTAATTACAAAAGGCACAATGCCGACTTAAGTACAAGAAGACTGACTCTTCCTACTGTCTATGTTTCGAACCATTCCTGTGACACTAGTTATAGATTCCGATGCTTCACTTCAGGTTTACTGTATTCCTCTGACCTTCTTATTGACGACGAAACACAGAAATTGAATCGGAATTAAATAGAAAATCACAATGTCGACATAAGTACAAGAAGACTGACTCTTCTCACTGACTATGATTTGAACGTTTCCTGTGATACCAGTTTTAGGTTCCGATGCTTCACTATATGTTTACTGTATCCCTTGGACCCTCTTGTTGACGATGAAACACAGAAATTGCATCGGAATTGAATAGAAAAGGCACAATGCCGACTTAATTACAAGAAGACTGACTCTTCCCACTGTCTATGTTTTGACCCGTTCCTGTGACACTAGTTATAGTTTCCGATGCTTCACTTCAAGTTTACTGTATCCCTCTGACATTCTTATTACGATGAAACACAGAAACTGCATCGAAATTAAATAGAAAAGGCACAATGCCGACTCACGTACAAGAAGACTGACTCTTCTTACTGTCTATGTTTTGACCAATTCCTGTGACCCTAGTTATAGATTCCGATGCTTCACTTCAGGTTTACTGTATCCCTCTGACATTCTTATTGAAGATGAAACACAGAAACAGCATCGAAATTAAATAGAAAAGGCACAATGCCGACTCACGTACAGGAAGACTGACTCTTCTTACTGTCAATGCTTTGAACCTTTCCTGTGACACTAGTTATAGATTCCTATGCTTCACTTCAAGTTTACTGTATCCCTTGGACCTTCTTATTGACGACGAAACACAGAAATTGCATCGGAATTAAATAGAAAAGGCACAATGCCGACTTAAGTACAAGAAGACTGACTCTTCTTACTGACTATGTTGTGAACATTTCCTGTGAGACCAGTTTTAGATGCCGATGCTTCACTATATGTTTACTGTATCCCTTGGACGTTCATATCAACGATGAAACACAGAAATTTCATCGGAATTAAATACAAAATGCACAATGCCGACTTAAGTACAAGAAGGCAGACTCTTCCTACTGTCTATGTTTTTTACCATTCCAGTGACTCTAGTTATAGATTCCGATGCTTCACTTCAGGTTTACTGTATCCCTGTGACCTTCTTATTGACGATGAAACACAGAAATTGCATCGGAATTAAATGCAAAAGGCACAATGCCGATTCAAATACAAGATGACTGGCTCTTCTTACTCTCTATGTTTTGAACCTTTCCTGTGAGACCGGTTTTAGATTCCGATGCTTCACTTCAGCTTTACTGTATCCCTTGGACCTTCTTATTGACGACGAAACACAGAAATTGCATCGGAATTAAATATAAAGGGCACAATGCCGACTAAAGTACAAGAAGACTGACTCTTCCAACTTTCTATGTTTTGAACCATTCCTGTGACACTAGTTATAGATTCCGATGCTTCACTTCAGGTTTACTGTAACCCTCTGACCTTCCTATTGACGA